>NW_015644364.1:296285-297650 GCF_001515625.1 Sinocyclocheilus rhinocerous
AATTTCATATAGCCTAAACATACACTAAATCAATCCTGGAGCAATCCAGAAAAGTAATGGATTGAAAGTCACATCTCATGAGTTTATATTTCAAATCCGAAGATGCCATGAAAAATGAGATTTCTGCAACCATTTTTTTGAGACTCTGTCTAAATATTTAAATGTATTTGAAGGGTTCTACAAACTATTTTAGTCATTATACATACCACCGCATACAGTTTTTCAATTATAAAACAATAGACAGAATCTTAGACATCGTATAAGTGATTTATTTGAGCACTAGAAAAATACAATAAGAATAATTGAGTAATAAAAAATAAATAAATAAAAAGAATTAACTATGTATGTCTCTATTTGCCAGACATGCAGATAGCTGCTCATACAGGCAGTAATCACTTGCTGACGATCAATCATACAGATGGTAATCATACAGATGGCCGGCCATATAGTCAATAATCAAACTCTAATGGCCGTTCACATTCACACTGATAGCCAGTAATACAGCCAGTAATCACACGCTGATGTGCGGTCATACAGATGGTAATCATGCAGATACAGCCACATTCCCTACAAAACACACACATATGAAAAATGTTTAAAAAAATTTAAAAAAGATTTGTGCAAAAAGCCGATCGCTAAGTTACACCCCCATCAGATGACATGCGTCACGAGCCATCAGAAGAGTGGCAGAATTCAAATAAACCAGAATCAAGATTTTTTTTACTCGGATACAAACAATAACTCTCCCCGAAGAAATGAGACGTAAACAAAGGAATAACCATCCATATTACAATGTTATTGTTTCATTGGACTGAAAGTGCTCTATGGGATGTTGTTCAGTGGACCCTTACCTTTCTAACTAAACTGGGATTTACAGCAGTGGATGCGTTTATGACTCGTTATTAAGATGAATCTGGTATTTACTGCGTTTTTATTATGCATGTTTTGATGTACACAAATTTAGCAAATACATTCCTTATAAGCGTTCCATTGAAAAACAGCAATCTGTCGTCGATGTTTGAGGCTTACACTTTTAGAATGATATACAGAGTTCTGGCATGAAACTCTAGATGGCGCAGTCCGATAGGTCTAACTCAATCTGACCTAATGACATCATTATCACATGGCACAGCTGACTGGTTCTCTCCTGTATCGGTAGCCAATGAGCTCGCTGCTCAGCATTCAAATATATGACTAGGGTTTCCCGTAGCAGTTGCAGCTTGCTTCAGAAACTCTTCACCTTCCCCAGCTCCACCTTTATAGATCTGCTACAAGGTGATTCATGAATGCTATATGGGGGTTATTTCATGTATGTTATATTTGCAGCAGCAATATTTCTTACATGCTCACAGCAGCATGTTGTGG
>NW_015644364.1:297775-298136 GCF_001515625.1 Sinocyclocheilus rhinocerous
TTTTCATTTAATCTATTCGTAAACATTGACACGTGCAAACAAAGAGCGTTCAGTGCGCTGGCGTCCAGGTCGTCCAGGTGGGGTTAAAGGTTTAGTTCACTCAAAAATGAAAATTAGCCTGTGATGTACTCGCCCTCAAAGCCCTCAAAGCGTATATGACTTTCTTCTTTCAGACGAATCCAATCAGAGTTATATTAAAAATTGTCCTGTCCCCTCCAAGCCTTACAATGGGGTAAGCGGGTGCTTTTTGTCAACAGTCCAGAAGACGTGAAATTAAGTGCGCGCTTCCATAATAAAACGTCCCTCACACTGCTCCGGGGGGTGAATAAAGGCCTCCTGTAGCGAATCCATGCGTTTTTGT
>NW_015644364.1:299616-301904 GCF_001515625.1 Sinocyclocheilus rhinocerous
CGCACTTGAATGGGTTAAATGCAGAGCACTAATTCCAAGTATGGGTCACCATACTTTGCCACACGTCACGTCACTTTTATTTTTTATTTTTTTAATATATTATTAATACATGCGGTTCACATGGTTATTTCATGTATGTTATATTTGCAGCAGCAGTATTTCTTACATGCTCACAGCAGCATGTTGTGGATGTATTGGCAGTAGCAAGTCTCGATACTTGCTCTGCCACAGCAGCAGCGTAGCAGATCTATTCCGCCAAGACCAAATACATTAACATTGTCATGTACATTACCATGCCAATCCCTTCTAGATTTGTCATGACAGAAATATAGTTTGTCAAGATTAATTTTGTCCCTTTTCATTTAATCTATTCGTAAACATTGACACGTGCAAACAAAGAGCGTTCAGTGCGCTGGCGTCCAGGTGCGGGTTAACGGGTTAAAGGTTTAGTTCACTCAAAAATGAAAATTAGCCTGTGATGTACTCGCCCTCAAAGCATCCTAGGTGTATATGACTTTCTTCTTTCAGACGAATCCAATCAGAGTTATATTAAAAATTGTCCTGTCCCCTCCAAGCCTTACAATGGGGTAAGCGGGTGCTTTTTGTCAACAGTCCAGAAGACGTGAAATTAAGTGCGCGCTTCCATAATAAAACGTCCCTCACACTGCTCCGGGGGGTGAATAAAAGCCTTCTGTAGCGAATCAGTGCCTTTTGTAAGATAAATATCCATATTTCAAACGTAATAAACACTTTTTTTTTTTTCTCACTTCCGCTGACTTTGGTACACAGAAGCAGTCCCGGCGGATGACATAGGACGCAATTAGTGACAAACGCGGAGAGAGAACAAAATGCCGGTCATAAATTAGAGGCACAAAACGAGGATTTGTAAAGAAAAAAAAAAGAGGAGACTGGTTTTCCTTTGAGAAATGCAGGAGCAACGCTTACTTTAGCAGATGCGCGCACGATGCCTACGTCCTATGTCATCTGCAGGAACAGCTTCCCATACAACAGTCAGCGGAAGTGAGAAAAAAAGTGTTTATTACGTTTGAAATATGGATATATATCTTACCAAAACGCATGGATTCGCTACAGGAGGCTTTTATTTACCCCCCGGAACCATATGAGGGACATTTATTACGAATGTGGGTGGATGACATGACATGCAGTTCTACCTGTCCATGATGTCATATACTAATAAAAATGGGTATTTGTTAAAAATTTATATCTTTGTTGTTCCTCTGACAAGATATTATTACAGCATACCATAGCTTTACTGCTGTATAAAGACCTTTACTTCAAATTTTTATCTAAACATCAAAATTGTCATATGGTGTGACTGTCCGGACTATGTGTGACCTTACTAATATGACAGTAAATCTCAGCAAAGTATAAATAATTGATAGATTTACAGTTTAAGTAACAGAATTAGGCATTTTTAATGGACACAGAAAGTGTTGATGTCTGTGCATGATTTTAAAGCAAGTTCTGGCTAAATACATTTTGTCCATAAAATGGGCGTCATATGGTGTGACATTACAATCTGTATTTTGAACGGGCAATTATTTGGACATCATTATGATGAAGAGGTCCACACTCAACCAGGAAGCTGCAGTGTCCTCTCTGGAGTGGTTTGGAAGGTGAAGAGGTGAGTTCTGACTTTTTCATTTTTAATTAAAAAGCTCTGTCACTGATGTGTTCATTAGTGGTCAATGTTTTGTGTCTTATGGTGTGACATTATTTACATAAAAATTAAACACTTTTTTACAAATTTCATATTCCTTTTAAATTTTATACTTCATTTAACCATGTTTGCCATGCTTTACATATTAAAAGATGCAATTTTTTTACCATCAGTTCAAGCCCGAAAGGGCAACAGAGTCGCGTGACAGACACAGTGATGATGCAGTACACAAGCCGCGGTTAAGACAGCTGACTTGCTATGATTTCTGACAGGCAGTTCTCTCTCCTGTGATGTGACCCTGTTCCCCTCACACACACACACACATACACGTCTGGTCAGCTATCCTTGTGGGGACTCTCCATTAGCGTAATGGTTTTTATACTGTACAGACCGTATATTCTATTACCCTACACCTAAACCTACCCCTCACGGGAAACTTTCTGCATTTTAAGATTTTCAAAAAACTTCATTCTGTATGATTTATAAGCTTTTGTACCCGTGGGGACCACAATTTAGGTCCCCACCGTGACACGAGTCCCCATGAGTCTGTGTGTAGTCGGGTTTAAGTCCCCACCAGGATATATAAACCAGTACACACACACACACG
>NW_015644364.1:302116-304593 GCF_001515625.1 Sinocyclocheilus rhinocerous
ACTATAAAATAGCGAATAGTTAGCACAATATCTGAGCCAGAACCTCTTCACAGGTCTGCCAAGCTCTCTCAGACTGACCAGCTGAAGTTCAGTATGATCTGAAATGTTTTCGTCTTTCGGCTTTTCAGCTTCCACTGATGTTTAAAGATCCCATGTGAATCTGTTATTATCCGTTATTATCCCATGGGTATCCGTTATTACTAATACTATAAATGTCTATGAATTTTCAATCTAAAACATTCGACTAATTGTAAGCTGATAATATTTTTACTGTTTAACAATTATAATTGTTGTTACAACACAAACTCTCTCATCTTAAAATGTTCATGTTGAAGGTTCTTGGCGTGAGATGGTGTTTGACTTACTCATATTTCTGAGTTTCATAAATAAATTTTTAAAGGGGTCATATGATGCTATTTTAAAGATCATTATTTTGTGTATTTGGTGTAACAGAATATGTTGACATGCTTTAATGTTCAAAAAACACATTATTTTTCAAATACTGTACATTATTGTAGGTCATCTATGCCCCGCCTCTCTCAAACACGTTGTTTTCAACAATCCCCCTCCTTTGACAAGCGCAGTCTGCTCTGATTAGCCAGCTGATGGGAAATGTAACGCCCCTTACCATAATCCATAATCGCAGCTTTGAAAGTAAATATCAAGACAGTTAATAATGTTGTTAGTTTTACCATCAGTTCAAGCAGTTCAAGCCAACAGAGTCGCATGACAGACACAGTGATGATGCAGTACACAAGCCACGGTTAAGACAGCTGAAATCTGTCTTTCGCACTGACATGGCTGCATCAACACTACTGCTGTTCCTGAAACCACGCCTTCTTTCTTTGCGTGCACATTTGGGCCGCATTATGCAAATATTTCCACATAGTGAGGTAGATATGTGGGGGCGTGTTAGAACGAGCCGTTTTAGGGGGGCATGGTAGAGTCTTATCTTTGATAAAGAATATCTCTTTGGTTTTGAGACTTTAGTCTTTGCAACTTCAGGGATCTTATCTATGCACAATCAGCTTGTAACACTCCAAAGAGAAAGGAAAACTTAAAATCGCATCATATGACCCCTTTAAAAAAAAAAATCGCTTTCTGGGGGGTTCCCCTGGTAAAATTCGCATTCCAGGGGCTAAATATCACATCATTGGGGTCGCTTCAACCCGCGGCAACAATGTTACTGTAGCCACATTTTGAAGGAAAACCGCGGACCCGGCAACACTGCCAACAGCATGCACGCAGTACTGTTGAGTAGATTTGTTTGGTCATAGCACCCCCAGTGGTGACTTTAGGAAAAGTCGATCAAAGGCTATGAGCACATTTAGCTTCATTTGTAACTTTGTAACTTTTGGCCAGTTGGTGGCGTTAGCTAAATGAATTGGCCTGATCTCAATGCCAGACTGAATTTTGTTCCAATTTGCAAAGGTACCGCCTCACTTCTGGCGTGGCATCGTTGCGGTCAACCTTCTTAACATGTTAACGGCAAATGGTATAGAGAATAAAAAATCTATTTCTTGTGTACCGTCTGTTTGAATATCACTTTCACTGTGGGAAAGATCACGCAAATAAAGAAATCCATTCTTGAACAGTAATAGACTTCAATTATCTTTCTTTTTCTGTGATAGGCCAGGCACAAACTAGCGCAGCACCATGGACAGGTAATTATACAGCTTTGAATTAGAACCAGATCTGTTTCTCTCACAACCTGTAAAACAGCCTAAAACACTTGATTGAACTGAACAGACTTACAGCACTGCAATAAATCGGACATGCCAACATCATCATCAAAACATAATGTTGTGTATTTGTGTGTTCGTTTTTTTCTGCAGCAACAGTGACATTAAACACGACTGCCTCACAGCCAGGAGTCGGAGGTAAAGACGATGGGGAGGATGAAACTCCACTATATTACCACTTAGTTATCTCATCAAAATTACAAACATACAAGCAAAAAAATCTAATGACCTGTTCTTCTATCTTTATATTGTTTGTGATTAATAGCTGTCAGGTTGGTGAATGGACCCAACCTCTGTTCTGGAAGAGTGGAGGTTCTCCACAATGGAATCTGGGGAACAGTGTGTGATGATCTGTGGGATTCAACAGACGCGGCAGTGGTGTGTAGAGAACTGGGCTGTGGGAATGTCACAGAGGCAAAGAGCTCTGCTTATTTTGGACAAGGTTCTGGACAAATATGGTTGGATGATGTTCAGTGCCGTGGGAATGAATCTACACTGAAAAACTGTTCATCAAGTGGATGGGGATCACATAACTGTGGTCACCAAGAAGATGCTGGAGTCATCTGCCAAGGTGAGTCAAACACATTTATACAACCGTTGTATAGATATGATGTTTTATGTGACATTTTCTCATTAGCAATACAACAGCATTTCATGATCCAAATAACATGATCTACTTTAAAGTACCAATATATCATTAGAATATTTCATTCTTTTTTTTTACGTTTCCAACGG
>NW_015644364.1:305429-305752 GCF_001515625.1 Sinocyclocheilus rhinocerous
CTGTACATTATTGTAGGTCCTCTATGCCCCGCCTCTCTCAAACACGTTGTTTTCAACAATCCCCCTCCTTTGACAAGCGCAGTCTGCTCTGATTGGCCAGCTGACCCAGTGCATTGTGATTGGCCGAACAAGCACGCGTCGGAAATGTTACACTCCTTACCATAATCGCTTCAGCTTTAGCTTTGAAAGTAAATATCAAGACAGTTAATAATGTTGTTAGTTTTACCATCAGTTCAAGCCCGAAAGGGCAACAGAGTCGCGTGACAGACACAGTGATGATGCAGTACACAAGCCACGGTTAAGACGTCTGACGTGCTGTGATT
>NW_015644364.1:305944-309630 GCF_001515625.1 Sinocyclocheilus rhinocerous
TATTGTAGAAACTTAATTTTCTGTAAAGTTGCTTTGCAACGATTTGTATCGTAAAAAGCACTATACAAATGAACTTGAATTAATTGAATATTTTTATCATAGCAGTAATTGTAAATCAAATGTAAGCTAGCTAATACAGTCCTAATTACTAGCTCAAATGAGTGAATGTCTGTTCCTCTTCCCAGTTAAAATGTAGGCTGTTTTCTATTATTTCATTTTTAATTTAGTGCTTTGAAGACTAATTTTAGATTGTAATGTTTTAATGGTAAACATAGAAGGTACAGCTGTCAGAAATACTTGGACAAAAAAAAAATGTATGATGATTTATTGTTTTCCACCCTGATTCTCACCCTCTGACTCAAACAGTCAGTTTTGGGGTGTTTTCCATTTAAACGGTCAGTGTAACAGCTGACTTTTATGATTGTCTAACATTGCCCCCTTAATAAAACCTCACAAGGAATTATTGTGTGATGAATTTTTCATCAGACTGTTGAGTGGGGAGTTAGCCCACTTTTCTTTTTTTTTCCCCTCTCTCTAAATTTGTTGCATTGTATCCCCTAGGAGACATAAAAATGGCACATAATCGAGGTCAGTCTATTTCTAGATTTCCTAAAATCTGCTATTAGATTTTTTTAAATTAATTGAATAACGGTCAGCTTAAACTGTGTAGGACACCAGCCGACCAGGATCAGGTTTGGACATCCTGGTGTAGGATCTAGCATACATGCATTACATATCTACATGTTTTGATGTTGATTGCTTTGAGCCATTAAACTGGGGTTAACTTGTTTGTTTTTCCACTTTAGACTTAACGGTGCTGAAAGAGGAGAGGGAAGGACTGAATGAAACTGAAGAGAAAGATCAGTATGAGAATATTCATGATTCCATAACTGGAGAAAAATCTTTTTGCTCCTTACAGTCTGAAAAGACTTCCACACTAAAAAAAGATCAAAAGATGGGAACTAAGAGTTATTTCACTTGCCTTCAGTGTGGAAAGAGTTTCAGTCAACAAGGAAGGCTTAAAAGCCACATGAGAACGCACACTGGAGAGAAGCCTTTCACCTGCCAACAGTGTGGAAAGAGTTTCACTCTAAAAAACACCCTTAATAGGCATATGAAAGTTCACACTGGAGAGAAGCCTTTCATCTGCCAACAGTGTGGAAAGAGTTTCACTCTAAAAAACACCCTTAATAGGCATATGAAAGTTCACACTGGAGAGAAGCCTTTCATCTGCAAACAGTGTGGAAAGAGTTTCAGTCAACAAGGAAACCTAAAAAGCCACATGAGAACGCACACTGGAGAGAAGTCTTTCACCTGCCAACAGTGTGGAAAGAGTTTCAGTCAACAAGGAAAGCTTAAAAGCCACATGAGAACGCACACTGGAGAGAAGCCTTTCACCTGCCAACAGTGTGGAAAGCGTTTCACTCAAAAAAAAACCCTTAATAGGCACATGAAAACGCACACTGGAGAGAAACCTTTCACATGCTGTCAGTGTGGAAGAAGTTTCAGTAATCATGTAAACCTTAAAAGCCACATGAAAGTTCACACTGGAGAGAAGCCTTTCATCTGCAAACAGTGTGGAAAGAGTTTCAGTCAACAAGGAAACCTAAAAAGCCACATGAGAACCCACACTGGAGAGACGCCTTTCACCTGCCAACAGTGTGGAAAGCGTTTCACTCAAAAAAAAAACCTTAACAGGCACATGATAGTTCACACTAGAGAGAAGTCTTTCACATGCTGTCAGTGTGGAAGAAGTTTCAGTAATCCTGGAAGCCTTAAAAACCACATGAAAGTTCACACTGGAGAGAAGACTTTCACCTGCAAACAGTGTGGAAGAAGTTTCAGTAATCCTGGAAGACTTAGAGTCCACATGAGAGTTCACCCTGGAGAGAAACCTTTCATCTGCAAACAGTGTGGACGAAATTTCAGCGGAAAATTAAAACTTAAATACCACATGAAAGTTCACACTGGAAAGAAACCCTTCACTTGCCATCTGTGTGGGAAAAGTTTCAAGCATAAAGCAAGCCTTTATGTCCACAGGCAAATTCACACTTTGGAGATCCCTTTTACCTGTCAACAGTGTGGAAAGAGTTTCACTCATAAAAGAAGCCTTAACGGGCACATGATAATTCACACTGAAGAGAAGCCTTTCACATGCTCTCAGTGTGGAAAGAGTTTCAGTCACTCTGGATCCTTTAAACGCCACATGAAAATTCACACTGGAGAGAAGCCTTACACATGCTATTATTGTGTAAAGAGTTTCATTGACTCTGCAGCCCTTAAACACCACATGAAAATTCACAATATAAAGAAGCCTAACGGATCCCCTCAGTGTGGAAAGAGTTTGAATAAAAGTGGAGAAAACGGGAGAATTCACACTACAAAGAGACGTTTTTCCTGCCAACAGTGTGTAAAGAGTTTCGCTCAAAAAAGAAGCCTTAATAGGCACATGAGAGTTCACACTGGAAAAAGCCTTACACATGCAAACAGTGTGGAAAGAGTTTCACTCAACGAGGAAACCTTTGACAGGCACATGAAAATTCACAATGGAGAGAAGCCTAACAGATCCCCTCAGTGTGAAGAGAGTTTCAATGAAAATGTATAAAACGGATAGTTCCTTGATTCTGATTGGTTGAGCCACATTCTAAGCTGTTGTAAATTACTCTACAAACATACACCTCTTTGTTTGTCGTCTGTGCGTTGTTCGGCAACCACTTTGTTGCAACCACAACTGTTTCTGAGGAACCACATTGTTTGGCAGAAGAATGTTTTTATTAATATCATTACATTTAATTTGCTTTGTTTTATTTTGTGAGACCTTGCTACGTATATGGAATAACCGTTTTATAAAAGCAATAATCCCCATGAAGCAGTGGTTTACAGTGAATTTATGACAGCTAAGGGGGTTTTAGGCACTCCACTCTGCATCGTGCCCAACAACGTCCCTAAGCTGTTATAAACTCACTGCAAACCACGGGTTCTTGTGGCTTATTGCTTTAGTAAACCTTGATGTCCACAGGCAAATTCACACTATGGAGAGCCTTTTTACCTGCCAACAGTGTGGAGAGTTCACTCATAAAGGATACCTAAACGGGCACATGAGAGGTAAAGGGATAGTTCACCCAAAAATGTAAATTCTGTCATTAATTAGGCCCAATTCTACCCCTTAGCCCTTCACCTTTTCCTTCACGTTCACGTGAAGGGGTAGGGGTGTCTCAATTCTTTTTTGTTTGGAGGGGTAGGGGAAGGGCCAGATAGCCCTTCAAACGAAGATTTTTCGGGACCACACTTCAAACGAAGGGGTATGAATTATCAGGGGCAACATAGCTGCCCGAGCGAACAAAAAGACACATAAATGTAAGCATTTTTGGCATTAATAAAGATTTTAACGAAAAGTAATCATTTGTTTTATGTTACATTCAATCATGAGTTCATATTTACGGTCATGTTACTCAAAGAAATGTTTGCAAAAAAATCACTAATATTTGCTAACTAACGTCATATCATTATAGACTGCACGATAGTGCCACAACATATGTTCATGTCTGATCAGGGCGATAACCACCGCAGACATTGAGGGGGGCTAGTCCCCCCAATAATTATAAATCGCTAAACCCTTTTCTCAAATATTGCCAATTCGAGAAAGAGAGAGAGAGAGAGATGAAAGTTGCGTGTATGCGCATCTG
>NW_015644364.1:311752-313078 GCF_001515625.1 Sinocyclocheilus rhinocerous
CTCTAATGCACACCAGTATAGGTGTGTGTATTGTAGGAGCTAGACGACGTATGATGACGTGTGATGGCATGGTAGTGGTGTCCCAATTCTTAGGGGAATATTTTCACCACTACCTTGACCCTCTTGTTTCAAGGGGAAGGGGTAAAAAATAGAATTTGGATTGGGCTTTACTCACCCTCATGTCGTTCCAAATCCGTAAAACCTCTGTTCATCTTCGGAACACAAATTAAGATATTTGTGATGGAACCTGAGAGCTCTTTGATCCTCCCATAGACAGCAAGGGTACTACCACGATCAAGGTCCAGAAACGTAGCAAGAAGATCGTTAAAATAATCCATGTGACATCAGGGGTTCAACCGTAATTTAACAAAACTACGAGAATACTTTTTGTGCACAAAAGAAAAAAAAAAAGACTTTATTCAACAATTCGTCTCCTCCACGTCACCCTAGCGAAAAAGAGTGCGTACGCACAGTCAAGAGCATCCGTACGGTGCGCACATATTTACGCCAAGTTTATTTTTTATAAATCCAGGTACGTGCGTGGAAAACAGCGTACGCACATTTCTATGCCCATTTTGTGTGTACGCAACGTTTATACATGAGGCCCCAGGACTCTTCCTAGAGCTGGCCTCCTGGTAGGGCTGCACGATAAATCGCGATATCGCACTTGCGATGAGGCAAAAGCTGCGATAAGTCCATGTGCATCTTGTTCAGGAAAGTACGGTTCTGTGATCAGCAGTAAATCTCCATCCGAAGGCCAGAGGGCGCTCTCGCGCTGAAACTCCAAATACGCCCTGCAGAAGAAATCCAGGAAATCCCTATAGCGGTAGCTGACTGAACAGAAGGTTTAACTGCTTCATTGATTCAACATGACTAATAAAGACACAACTACAACAATATATGATTTATCGGAGTTCAAAAGTGCAGTTTTTTTTCTCTCCAAAAGTCAGCATGATTACAAATGTGATATTGATTTTATACAATAGTTCAATAAACAAGAAGTTGATGTTAAGAGACTTACGTTTTAGACACCATATTTCCTGTTTTTGCTCTATTTCCCCAACAAAAATCATTCCAAACACAGCCACAGCGCCGTTTTGCGTCTCTGAGCAACATGACGGTGTTTCGTTCCTGAATGAATCACCCGTTTAAATGATTCGGTTCAATCGCAATGACTCACTTATTAACAGTGACTTGCTGCCACCTACTGGCGGTTTTGATGTCACATTTAAGGTACCTTTTCATTTTTTAAATAATTTCAGACATCAGTTTTCAATGTTTTATATTTAAAATATCAAAACATTATTTATGCATTTGTAACTGCAG
>NW_015644364.1:313332-320097 GCF_001515625.1 Sinocyclocheilus rhinocerous
AGTGACTTGCTGCCACCTACTGGCAGTTTTAATTTCACATTTAAGGTACCTTTTCATTTTTTAAATAATTTCAAACATCAGTTTTCAATATTTTATGTTTAAAATATCAAAACATTATTTATGCATTTGTAACTGCAGGTTAAAGTATGTAATGTCCCTCAGAGCTGCATTAAACAGTGTGTAAATGCATCTAAATGACACTTCTAATGCAGCTTCTGCATGTATTTCCTCTGCATTGAAAATATCAATTTGGTTGATACTGATTTAATTTGCTTGGTAACAGACCAAATGCAAGAATTTGACTTAAAAGATGGTGCACACTTTTAGAAAAAAACGGCTTAAAGGTAAAAATGCCCATAAAACTTGTTGGAAATGATTCATTTCTATCACTGCTGTGAACTGACCACACAGAATATGAAGAATATCAAAAAAATCGGGAGTCAGCTGTCAGCACAATTAGAGATAAGATATCAGCACAATAACACGCTCAGCAAAATATTGTCTAATTATCGTTACCGATAAAATCCTTGTAAATGATCGAGATATCATTTTTTGTCAATATCGCACACCCCTAATTTATTTAATTGATATAATTATTTATTGTTAATAATTGTTTAAATTAATATAACAATTAATACTTTTGACTCTACTTTTAAAGGCTGAAATTTAAAGTTTATCATTTTATAAAACTTTTTGTTTTTGTGAAAACTTGTATCTGAACTGTAAATTATGCTTTTTACGGTAATTTTACAGTTTAATAGGGTACTATAGACATTGCCCTACCCCGCTCATATGGTATTAATTTTATTTGTGCAGGTCTTAAAAAGGTCTTAAATTTGAGCTTAAAAATCCTGCAGAAACCCTGATATTAATCAACACTGAAAACATGTAAATTGCACAAAATCCAGTTTTTAAATGAACATATAAATTATACAATTTCTATTCGTATAAGTGGCTGTCATAAGTTGTTTCCTAATATATTAAACATAACAATTAAGACATCACTAACAGGTAAAGTAAATTATAAAGAGTATATAGTCTAATGCCCTATTTTGTGAAATGCTCTTCTCTAGCGAACTAACGAGCTGTGGACGTTGATGATTTGAGGTAAATGAAATGCTACGTGACATTTCGTTTAGAAGCTGTTTTATTGGCGTCTTTCCACGTTTGAAACCCTGATTGAGCGATTACATGAAGCATGAGATGTTCATTCATGTATATTTTGAGTTAAAACTAGTGGTAAAGAGGAAAGAATGATTGCGTTCACTCACGCTCCGGTCCGCTCCGCTGTTTGAACGGACCCCATTTACACTTCACAAGTCTGAGGCGCGTTACGGCTTCAACGGAGAAGGGTATAACTGCAGCCCGGAGAGCTCCAAATGGGGGCGGGAACTCCAAAATAGGACAAACAGGCACATGGCACGCATGCGCAATTTTTTCCCCCAATCCACTTAAGTGCAAACTCCGCCCCACAGCTGATTCTAAAGTTTTTATTGGTTGTGTCAATTAAAGTGTTGATTTCCTACACTATGCTACAAAAAATGCTAACCCCTAAAAGCTCAACAACGAAATTAAAAAAGCAAACATAAGCTCACAACACAACGGAAATGCTCCCGACCACTAGGGGGCAGTGTTGGCAGTGAAACACCGATACTTCCTTGAGACGCCAAAAGAAATTCTAAATGTAAGTGATTGATCTTAATATGTGTAATCGATTTTTAAATGAACAATGTGTTTTTACTGAACTTTTTGATTTCCTGGTTATCTTAATGTATCGTTTAATGAATCGAGCAGAAAATAAATCAATATTATTTTCCGATTTGGACAGTTTAGCTCTGCTCTTGTTGAATGTCCACTGAAATATCATTTCAACCGTTGTCTTCTTAGGCTGGCATGTTTTGTCCATTTTGTGGACACGATCTGGAGACTATAATAGCATTTTGTGGCTCATGTGGTCATAATGTCCAGTTTTTGGCTGGAGTTCAATGTGGTAAGTTTGCATTAAGTGTGTTTACTGTCATGTAATATACATGTGTTGAACACTGGGCTCAAATAAAAATGATATAATGACAATATTATTATAGGAAGAAAGCCTAAAGTTATTATTATTGGAGCATGCTGTTTATTCACTAATTGTTAGAAACACCTGCCTAACAATTACAGTTGTGATTTAAATAGTAACATTTGATGTATTTAAAGTTAGCATTGTGTCCAATTAAATTAAGTATTATTTATGTCTCTCTTTCTATAATCATTTAAAACACCTTAATTCTGTATTTTATTCTTTCTTGATGGTTAGAGTCATCTGTCCAAGTTTCTAAGGATGATCTTCTTCAAAAGTACTTCAGAGATGGACACAGTTAACAGTGTCATTCTGGATTTCTTGGCATTGAAGCACAACATTAAAATGAGCCTTCGTACCCTGAAAAAAAAAATTAACAACCTGTCCATGTACAAACGAAAAAACTACTCGCCTTTGGAAATTGTTCGGACTGCTATTGTTGATGAGTTGACGCCAAAAACACAATCTTACAGTGAGGAGGCAAGATGTTATGCTTATGATGGCAGACCTTGATCCAATAAGCATTGAACAACGCTCAAGAAGAAGATTTGTGAGAAGGGTTTACCATTCTTTGGGGCCAAATCATGTCTGGCACGTTGATGGCTATGACAAATTAAAACCATATGGTTTGGCTATAAGTGGCTGCATCGATGGTTACTCACGCAGTGATGTGGTTAGTCTTTGGAGCTAGCAATAATGACCCAGACATTATAGCTTATCATTACCTACAGTGTGCCAGTGAATTTGGAGTCATACCAAAGCTTCTTCACACTGACTGTGGCACTGAAATTGGAACAATGGCTGCAATCCACTGTTCCCTGAGATCAACCCACACAGATGATCTGGCAGGGGCTTCAAGCCATATGTATGGCTCCTCAATCACAAACCAAAGAATTGAAAGCTGGTGGTTGGTCATACTTCAGAAAACAAAGGTATAGTCCTCACAGTCATGATATTTTGGGGTTGTATTTAACATGTCTTTCTGAATTTTACAGTTGGAAATGTTAAGTTAAAGCATGTTATAAGATAATAGCCTATTCAATGTCTAAAAGGCCATATGTATGGCTCCTCAATCACAAACCAAAGAATTGAAAGCTGGTGGTTGGTCATACTTCAGAAAACAAAGGTATAGTCCTCACAGTCATGATATTTTGGGGTTGTATTTACCGTATTGACCCGAATATAAGACAATGTTTTTTTCTTGGAAATACATCTGAAAAAACGCAGTCGTCTTATATTCAGGGTCTAGACTTTGACATGTCAATAATACACCCACAACTTGGATGGATCTTCTAAATGACTTGAAAGAGAGACAGCTCTTTAATGGCAGTCATGAGCAGATATGCTTAATGCGTTTTGTGTTTTTAAGTGTACTGCAGAAGGACCTTGACGAATGCAAAGAAATATGGAACACTCACACCATTAGGGCAGTTAACCAGTCTCGCTGTCCTTCTGGTAAACCAGATGCAATGTATGCTCTTCCACACAGGTTGGTATGCGACTGTATTTAACTGTTTTTCATTTTTGTAATGAAATTGTTACGACATTAGTTAACACAAAATGTCAAACTCTGCTATCATTAATCCACCCTTATGTTGTTCCAAAGCCATGAGATTTACTTTCTTCTGTGGAACACAAAATGGAGATGCATTATAAAATGTCTCACATAACATTCACTTTCATTCCATGTTCTGCTGTCAAATTAAAGTGAAAAAAAGGAGATTGAGGCTAAAATTCTACTCCACAGAAGAAAGTCATTCAACTTTGGATTGACATGAGGTTTAGTAGTTATATTTTGGGGCGAGGCGACAGAATTAATTACCAATAAACCTGTATTGCGTTTAATTCTGTACTTTGAATTTTAATATTAAACAATATAATGGCTCTTTTATTCAAAGATTTAATGGGAGAGAATGTGGATTTTGCATCTCACAGGAAAACTTGGACGAGTTTTTCGTTGAACTTACATGTGGAGATGGACAGTTGCAGGCACGCTTTGAAGAACTACATGCTCAAAGCAATCTAACTACATCTTACACCTGGGAGCAGAGCCGATCCTCCCTATATGCAAAATACGCAAGCTGCGCGAAACACCAGGGGGCCCCTTTGCTCTCAAAGATTATTTAATTTTAGTTTCGTTTTTGAATTTGGTCAGCGGTCATGAAAACATGAATGATCATTTCTTTTAATGCGTTGCGCTGTCGCCCTTTCTACGTAAAAATCAGTTAAATCATGTAATGTGAATGTCGTACAGTCTTGCTCCAGAGTAAAAAAACGAGTTAAAAGCGTACCGAGCCACTGACACTGACAATAGACACTGTTTCTCAAGCGCGGAGTGAAACACGGACAAATGCGTTTCATTCATTCGTTTATAACCACTCATAACTTCAATAAGAGTCTCATCTCCCGTTCCCTTTAAGAGCCAGTTGCGCTCGTGTCATGGCGTATTTGCTATTTACACGGCGGAATTTGCAAGAGCAAAGACAGAACACACGTCTCCAGAGATGAAACGGAGCTGCTCCTGCGCGAGCAAATATTTTAGCCTAATTCTGATACAGGCAATGACTATCCATTATGACATGTAAGCATTTTTACATTTATGTAGCCTACACAATAATAATCTTTTACATTGCAATCCTTTAATTTTTTATATTTGGCATGTTTGTGTGCTGCTGTGCGTCCCTGTGTGTGTAATAAGCAGAGTGTACGCACACTGTGGACCCGCCTATACTAACGCGCTCTGTAAATAACAAAAAAACTACTGCGCCATTGACTTAAGACCAGGTGTTTATTCATAAAAGTTAATTGCACACTTTCCAGCCAAACAAACTTGATTATTCAGACAGGTTGTTTTAACAGTACTTAAGCGTTTTACTCATAATGAATACTCCAAACCCTCCAAAAGATACATGTTAGTAAATTTCTAAATAAGAAATAAAATTGAACAGCTCAGTATTGCAATGCATCAAAATCAACACAGAAGGCTCTTAAACATACACAGTCTTATTTCTGTGCATTAAATTAAGCCTTGTAGGCTTGCCTTATGACATTTAAAAATGTAATGTTATTTTTAAAACCATGTCTCCAGTTTTATCTACAAAGCTTGGATTTCTGCAAGAAAAATAAAAAGAAGTTATTGAATGTTAAGTCTTTATTTGCTGTGAAATAGTGTGAAGTTTGTGTGGCCATAACCTTAAATTCAATACCAGCAAGCATGCAAATTGTAAAAGAATAAATAACAGGCCAGTCAAACTAAACAATATTCCAGCCTGTCAAGCTAAATGTACTTACTTGTCTCCTATCTTCTTTTGCAGTGAGCTGATTAGATTTTTCACTGCTGTCACTGAAATGATTTTCATCTGACAAGAATTTTGTGTAATTTCTATTCTTGGGCCATGATTGTCCTTTGAACTTGAATATTTGTATTCATTTGTTCTGGTTTGTTTTTCACCACTTTCCTTTTAATACATATTAATTGATAATGTCCTCCGCTGCTGTAGTATTTAGGCATTTTGGGAATTACATATCACAAATCAGTGACTATACTTTGAGTTTTTTTTATGTGGTGTAAAGTACTATTGTGTTATAGTAAATTAAATATGTTAATAAGAGAGTTTCTGTGGTTTGTGGTTTCTGTGTCTTATGCACCATTTATGTATGAAATAGGTAAACTTAACCAAGTAAACTTCATTTAAACATTTTTGCATAAATACGTACGTGATAAGCCAATACCTATGCATTTAAAATTAGTCAATAATTGAATTTTTGTTATTGTCTCAATCCAGTGTGCAAATGTTTAATCGGTTTGAAACCATAGAATTGTGATCACTTGTAGATATAATACATAAGGACAGTTATGCACTTGTTTTATCTCAGTTGTAATTAATGATACTGCATTTTACAAATGGGAGAAAACCCTTTATATTCTTTGACCAATAGTGTGTGGACACTTACCTGTGATGATCATAAATGACATAAACATAGTATAGATAATACGGGATTCAATCTGAGCTTTTTACAAAGTACTAGACAACTGTTGCAGGTGAGTGTTGAATATACTGAAAACTTTAGATGTCTGATACATGAAGTCTAAAAGTGTGTGTTTTGTCTTTATCCTATCTTGCGCATAGCAAATTTATGGTATTCATTTTTAATTGTACATTTATGAAATGCACGGGGATGCCTCCCTCTAAAGGAGGATTTTTCTCCCAGAAATTAATTGATAAAAAGTCAAAATTGTTTATAGCAAATGAATAAATATTTGTTCCTTTTTGTAAAATTATATTTTTTCACAAACGTACTGTTTGTTAATTAAATTATGGCGTATGACGTTGCAGACTAAAAACGCACAGAACACACTGGAAACATGTACTGGTAATGAAATTACGGGCTAGTTACGTTGCAGTTACGTTGCCAGTAAGTCATGAAATTACCAAATTATTACGAATAGAGGACCTGTCTGGGACGTTCTTGGTTATCTTGTTACGTTAGGAGGACGTACTGACGACGTTGTGAATTGGTAATGGGATGGTAATGGAATTACGAGCATACGACGTCGTGGTTACGTTGTCTGTTGGTAAGTCACAAAATTACCAAAAATTACAAATACGTTACGTAACTGTTACGTCGTGTGTTAGCAGGGTTGTTATTTATGTGTTGCACAAAAGCAAAAAGAACAACTAATAACATTAAAATGATTAACA
>NW_015644364.1:321654-322987 GCF_001515625.1 Sinocyclocheilus rhinocerous
TCCTTTTAATACATATTAATTGATAATGTCCTCCGCTGCTGTAGTATTTAGGCATTTTGAGAATTACATATCACAAATCAGTGACTATACTTTGTTTTTTTTGTGTGGTGTGAAGTACTATTGTGTTATGGTAAATTAAATATGTTAATAAGAGAGTTTCTGTGGTTTGTGGTTTCTGTGTCTTATGCACCATTTCTGTATGAAATAGGTAAACTTAACTAAGTAAACTTCATTTAAACATTTTTGCATAAATACAATGAACTTCGTTTGTACGTGATAAGCCGATACCCATGCATTTAAAATTAGTCAATAACTGAATTTTTGTTATTGTCTCAATCCAGTGTGCAAATGTTTAATCGGTTTGAAACCATAGAATTGTGATCACTTGTAGATATAATACATAAGGACAGTTATGCACTTGTTTTGTCTCAATTGTAATTAATGATACTGCATTTTACAAATGGGAGAAAACCCTTTATATTCTTTGACCAACAGTGTGTGGACACTTACCTGTGATGATCATAAATGACATAAACATAGTACAGATAATCTGAGCTTTTTACAGAGTACTAGACAACTGTTGCAGGTGGGTGTTGAATATACTGACAACTTTAGATGTCTGATACATGAAGTCTAAAAGTGTGTGTTTTGTCTTTATCCTATCTTGCACATAGCAAATTTATGGTATTAATTTTTCATTGTACATTTATGAAATGCACGGGGATGCCTCCCTCTAAAGGAGGATTTTTCTCCCAGAAATGAATTGATAAAAAGTCAAAATTGTTTATAGCAAATAGATAAATATTTGTTCCTTTTTGTAAAATTATATTTTCTCACAAACGTACCGCATAGCAATAAAATCTTTAAAATAAATGCAGCTTGTTAATTAAATTATGGCGTATGACGTTGCAGACTAACAACGCACAGAACACACTGGAAACATGTACTGGTAATGAAATTACGGGCTAGTGACGTTGCAGTTACGTTGCCAGTAAGTCATGAAATTACCAAATTATTATGAATAGAGGACCTGTCTGGGACGTTCTTGGTTATCTTGTTACGTTAGGAGGATGTACTGACGACGTTGTGAATTTGGTAATGGGATGGTAATGGAATTACGAGCATACTACGTCGTGGTTACGTTGTCTGTTGGCAAGTCACAAAATTACCAAAAATTACGAATACGTTACGTAACTGTTACGTCGTGTGTTAGCTGGGAAGATGTTACTGTAGTTCCAAAATAAATATGCATTAATTCATCTCACAAAAAACAAACAAAAAACAGATTCAGTATTCCTCAAAATGAATCAAAATAATGCAACTCAGAATATGA
>NW_015644364.1:323108-323588 GCF_001515625.1 Sinocyclocheilus rhinocerous
TCTATATATATATATAATAATCTGATATATATATATTAGGGATGCTCCGATCGATCGGCCAGAGATCGGTATCGGCCGATAATCACATTTCATGACTCGATCGGTACTCACTATTTGGCCGATCTCACGAACATATCGCAATTTGATGACGTCAACGCCTGACCACGTACATGCGTGGGGACGTAAATGATTTTAAGCCACAGTCATGTCATCGCCGGTGTGGAAATGCTATGACGTTTCGAGAAACAGTGAAAAATTTGCTATTTGTCGTGTATGTTTTGCATGATGATGAATGGATGGTTCATTTTTAACAGCAGATTCAGTGACGTTAGATGTTTCTCTCTTTTGTGAGTTGGCACAGCATGGAGGATGGAACAAAACCTCGTCTGAGCCGTATCGCTGATCGTGGGCTGCTTTTAAATGAACGTTTATTTATAAAACAAAATATCTTCTTTGGCCATATTAGCCTACTCAATAGCA
>NW_015644364.1:323657-323960 GCF_001515625.1 Sinocyclocheilus rhinocerous
AAACACGTTCATAATTTAGAAAATGTAGTTAATACTTGCATCATTAATGATTTATTTTACCCACCCGCAAATAATCAGAATGCATTTTAAAGCGGGAGAAACTGAGGTTTCCCCGGTTTCCCCGGTACACAAAGCAGCGCTGAGCTCATAAACTCTGCTTTATCAGGCATATAACATGAAAGATGTGAAAGATGAAACATCGAAAATTTTCTAAAGATAGTCTTCCTTCAGAAATACAGTGATATAAAAACACCCGTGCCTCGTTTTGATTTTTAAATGTGCAGTACGTGCTCATGTTTATTC
>NW_015644364.1:325130-325909 GCF_001515625.1 Sinocyclocheilus rhinocerous
CCTCGTTTTGATTTTTAAACGTGCAGTACGTGCTCATGTTTATTCAACGAATCCTTTTGGAAAATCGGTCAGTTTTGATATTGTTGCAAGCGCCGCAAATAAATAAATGTATGGGAAACACATCCTACAGCACAACCACCTGAGCCCAACAGTCTACTCATCACCTTAACTTTAACTGCGTTTGTAGCCGGTGCCATAGCCAGACTGATAAACAAACACAGACCGGAAGTTACCTTCGGGCCAGGTGCGTGCGCCCATTGAAACCGTCTATATAAAAGCTTGAAGCATCAGAATCGGCATCGGTATCGGCCGATCACCATGACAAGAAATCGGTACTCAGTATCGGCTGCAAAATCCTGATCGGAGCATCCCTACTAATGAGCAAAACTTACTCTAGACAAACATTTGTGTGTCATTTTTATTGCTGAAGTGTGTTGAAATTTCTTTTTCTGTATTCTACTGTACAGACGTAAATTTACTTTCCCTTTAGCCTGAGGCTTATTCATTTCACATTTGGTGTGAAAGGGCTTTTATATTTGCCAAAAATATAACTTTTTTATTTTAAAAACAAACAAGCAAGCCCTGTCCAGATTTAAGAAGTAACACAAAAGTAACGTTAACGCATTACTTTCCATAAAAAGTAATGTAATTAGTTACTTTTTAATGGAGTAACGCAATATTGTAATGCATTACTTTTAAAAGTAACTTTCCCCAACACTGAAAACCAGTCATAAGTAGCACGGGTATATTTGTAGCAATAGCCAAAAATACATTGTATG
>NW_015644364.1:326432-329448 GCF_001515625.1 Sinocyclocheilus rhinocerous
AGAACTTTTTTATTTTAAAAACAAACAAGCAAGCCCTGTCCAGATTTAAGAAGTAACACAAAAGTAACGTTAACGCATTACTTTCCATAAAAAGTAATGTAATTAGTTACTTTTTAATGGAGTAACGCAATATTGTAATGCATTACTTTTAAAAGTAACTTTCCCCAACACTGAATTTATCTTTTGAGGTAACTCAACAAGCTTACGTTTAGCACTTTTGTTGGTCATGTACATGTTCATGGGTGTTTGTTCAGATTTTTCCTGCTTCCTAGATTTGTCAGAAATATAACAAATATTAAAATTATTTTATTTTATTAAAAAATCTGTGCTGTGCTGTTTTATGTAAGAAAAAAAAAAAAAACTATAACTGATATTAAACAAACCCCATAAAACAAAATAATTTAACAAACTAAGGTTGTAACATACAAGGTATGAACATAAATTATGAACTTACTTGCTCCAAAAAAGGCAGAGAGTGATCAGGGTGTCTGAAAAACAACAACTATACATTAATTTGAACAACTCTTAAGCTCCAAAGAATGTCCTGTTAACTTTGCTAAAGTAATAGGCCTACCTGTCTAATGTGCTTCCTGCCTTTGGTGTTCCCGCTTCATCTGGACTATCCCATATCTGCATAGAAAACACAAAGCAGGAGTAAAATGAGTTACAATTAAATGCTATATTTATGTTTGGAGACATGCAATTAAATGCACCCACCAAAGTGTCATTCTCATCAAGTGGACTGTGAGAGGTAGATTTTACTTGCACTTCACTGTCTTCACTAGAAGAATCCGCATTACAGTCTTCAAACAACAATTATGAACATAAGGAAAATTCACTTTGATTTAAAACCATGTGTATATAGTGTTTTATACATGTCTGTGTAAGATTTTATTTAAATTAAATATGCTCACCAGTGACTGAAAAGTCTTCGACTGTGCATATGAACAAGTGTTATTGTAAGGCTTTGGTAAGCCTTCCCAATTGCCTCTTTGTACAGCTGTAGTTTAAAAGGGGTGTTTGTTCCTGGAATATTTTTAACCTCTGAACAATCTGGGTACAGTAAAACAACTTCTTCCATGTCCTGATGAAAATCTTTTACTTTCTTTTCACCAGCTATTAACACTTGCTCAGATGACCAGTTTGTTTGAACTTCAAGAGGCAGGCTCCTCCCTCTCATGGGCTTTAGAACACCATCATGTCTTTTCATTATTCCAATGTAAATCTACACATGAAAAGAAGAAATAAAAATGTCACAAACTGAACATTAAAATAGGCTTTAATATGGGTGTGTGACTAATTTATAAAATATTTATAAAAACTGACTGATTAAAAGATAATCATGATTTAGAAATTAGTTAATATCTACAATTCCTCAATTCAGCACTGCACTAAATTTCATAGGAAACAGATATTCAAGGGTACTGATAATACTATCTATCCTTTAATTTGAAGTAACTTTGAAATGGAATTCGCAATAGTCTTCATCCCTACTGTGATGTATAAAAGATACCTTCACTGATTTTTTATCCTTCTTAAGGCTTGTTCACACCGGGACAAATATCGCGCGCAATTATCGCCGATCTTTAACGCCTCGTGACTAAACAAAGGGCGCCAATGTGAGTGTGCACATCGACGCGCAAAATGCGAGGGGTAAAAGCGTCATTTTTTAAAAACCGCCTCGGGCTCGTTTTTTTGGTTTGACGTGCCGCATTAAAAACTGGCCGACCAATGAGATTGGCGCTTTTGTTCAAGCGCTCAAACACAAAACGGTCTTGCCAAGCACACATTGATACCTAACGATGAAGAGGAAGTAAGTAGACCAAGAAGATGCATCGAGGCAAGATGAATGTAGAGCTGCTGGTCTCATTGGTGTCTGAACACAAAGGGCTTTATGACAAACGCGACAGCGACTACAAAAATCTCGATAAGAGGGAGTTGTTATGGAGAGGAATTGCAGATCAAATAGGATTTTTGAACAGGTATTTCTGTTTTTCATTAAGCGCCATCTAATGTCAGGGAGTGAATTCACTCGGCTCATCGCCAGCGAAAATCGCTTGGGTATGAACACAAAAGACTCGTCGAAAAACGTCGGCGATAATCGTCCCGGTGTGTACGAGGCTTTAGAGTCATGATTTTTCTTTGTAAAGGTTTTCCTCTCCTTCTCCTTTAATGCCCTGTACTTCATGAAGCAATCCACTGAACTTTTCTCTGTTTTTCTTGCTTCAACAACATTGTCTCAGAAATATCTCACATTATACTCTACAGTTCACCAAGCAAATCAATACAGTAACGTTAACAGCCGCGCTATAGAGACAGAGCACATTTAGGCCACGCCCACACCGGTGGGGGTGGGGGGGTGGGGTGGGAACAATCCAACGCTCTCCACTGACTTTTTATTGCGGGAAGCTGCCTCCATGTTGCCAGAGGGTTCAATTTACCCACCTATATAATGCATGTATTTTCGCGCTGTAATTTTCTTGCCGCTTATGTTTTAACATTGATAACCGCTAAATCAGTGAGTGAAAGGCGTTGCCTAGAAATGTACAGTTTCATAAATAAAGTCAAAATGACTAAAAAAAAGGTGATTTATGGAAGGTAGGTAGGCTATTAGAAAAACTAAATGCCATGAGTGATGTAGAGTCTGGTGGTAAGTTATGCGTCCTGGGTAGGCTCAGCATCTGACGGCTCATCTGACAAACAGTGATCCAGATATTATATTTACATGTTTTAGTATCACGTTACTCTAATTGGTCAAACTTTGGTTTAATTATTTAATTTTTGTCTTGCCATATCGTTTATTGTTCGCTACTGTGTTGCTATTCTAGTCTGCGCCGTTTCCTGAAGAAAAAAAAATCAGATCTATATGATGTAATGAATAAAACAATTTTTTTTGATTACCCAAAGTTTAATGGTGTTGTTCTCTTATTCAAATTATAAATGATATAACTAAACAAATTAATAAATATTTAGGTGAAGCTGTGCGCTTGAATTTGTCATCGCATCATCCTATGCA
>NW_015644364.1:329459-329585 GCF_001515625.1 Sinocyclocheilus rhinocerous
ATTGTATTATAATATTACACCACCCAAATATTTAGGCTACTACCTTCTAATTTCCATGTCAGTGCAGGCTTTTTTCTTTTCTTTTTTAGCTTAGGCTACTGACCATTATGGATTAGTGTAGCCTGC
>NW_015644365.1:0-189 GCF_001515625.1 Sinocyclocheilus rhinocerous
TGAAAGTTTGAGCAAAACATGCTAACTGTTCTGCCTTTGTCTGCAGACTCCGCACAGACCTGGGGCCCGTTCTTCGTACGTCGCTAACTCAGTTAGCTGGATTTGATTGTTGACGATTTGGCATGCTCTTGGATTGTTTGGTTTTTCGAAGCTCATCCCGGAGTTGCTGTCATAGCAACAGGTCCGTAA
>NW_015644365.1:329-535 GCF_001515625.1 Sinocyclocheilus rhinocerous
ACTTTATTACAAGAGTACCCTACTAATCCAAGGACAATGATTTAAAATAATAATAATTTAGAAATAATTTAAAGATAATATAACAATGTTGTGTAGTCTTTAATACTATAGACACAGCTAGTTTTACTCACTGAAATATTTATTCATCATAAAATTATTACTGTATTCGAGTCTTACACACATGCTGTACAGATAATGTAGAGTCG
>NW_015644366.1:0-1004 GCF_001515625.1 Sinocyclocheilus rhinocerous
CAGGCTTTTCAAGCCAATGTCAAAGTTTGTTCACAAATTTGGCCTTTAGTTGTGTTATTAATAATGTATAATGGATTATGTAGATGTGTTTTAAATTATAGAAACAACATAGATAGATGGATAGATGGTCATTCAAAAGCTAAATGCAGAAAATATGACGAGGCAGTGGACGTGACAAAGCGACCATTGCAAATCATTTTAACTTTGTGTCAGTACGTCATAAATAGAACAAGGCATCAGTTTAATGTCGGGTTTTGTCATGTCGCGCCACGCCGCATCCAGCGCAGACAGCGTCACTGATTATAATGGGTTCTACTGTGTTTTGCTGCTCACGTCCGGTGTAGACGCAGTGTTTAATGTCGTTGGTGAAAAAATAAATAGAGAATAATAATAATAATAACAATAATAACAGTTATTCTCTCTATGCAATTTTTCAATGTTTTCAATGTTTGGTTTTTTTTTAATTAAAAAAAGCATTAATTTTTCATAATGTTTAGTGAAATTATTTGGTAGTCTGAGGGGGGCGCAACCAAAAAAGTTTGAGAACCACTGGTCTAAAGTTAACAGACAGTGTTTAGTGCAGTCCACATGTTTACATATGTTTATTACAGTGACTTTGAATTACCTAAAGTAGTGTGGTAAAGCAACAGATTTGTTTTTATATTTCTGCAATCTACTTTACTTTGTGTGATTTGTTACTGACTTTCATATTAATGTTTACACCAGACTTATTTGTCAGTGCTTTATGTTGTCATAATTATTACATGCTTACAAGGTTGAAAGTTCAACAAATCAGTCAATATACTACTGTGATTGTAGTTGTTAAATAAAAAGGTCATTCATATCAATTCATGCATCACCTAATTTCAATGTAACATATAGGCCTGGCCTACAGAAAAGAACATTTATGTTTAATCTATCTAATAGTGTGTTGGTCATACTATACAATGATTTATAGCTTGTCTTTGTTGAATAATACAGAACATAAAGAGCTTTAAAAAAAA
>NW_015644366.1:5864-10840 GCF_001515625.1 Sinocyclocheilus rhinocerous
TTTGATGTTAAAACTGAATTAGTTTTGTTTCACATTGTTCATTGGCTTTGATGTCTGTAATAATTTTGTGGTTTCATGCGTTTGCTGAGGTGACCGTATTAGATCAATTTTGATTCATTCATGCAATAAATACTAAAAGACCTTTTTTAGTAAATGTCCCACATGCCATTTACTTCTTTTTTTTAAAAATGATACTTCAGCCTTCATCACGTGTTATTTATAAGGAATGTTGTCAAGCGAGAAGAGTGTGTTTCGGTTGTGAAATGAAAACCTGTTTTTTTCCTACCTCTACACTAGTTTTGGTCAAAAACAGCCGGAGTTTCACAGAGACTGTGAGGAATCGTCATATAATAACCACAAAAATAAGGTAAGACAATGTAAGGAATTTCTTTTGCAAGATATTATAATACAGAATTTTATTTAAGATATAGTGTTTAAAGGTTTGGAGTTAGTTTGATTTAAAGAAACTGCAAGGATACATTAAATTGATCAAGAATGACAGTAACAATGTTACAAAAGATTTTGGTTTCAAGTAAATACTGTTCTTCTGTTATTCATCAAACAATCCCGAAAATAAAATGTATTCCACAAAAAATATGAATCAGCACAACTGTTTTCAACATTGATAATAATCAGAAATGTTTCTTGAGCAGCAAATCAGCATATTAGAATGATTTCTGAAGATCATGTGACACTGAAGACTGGAGTAATGATGCTGAAAATCAAGCTGCACATCACAGAAATAAATTACAGTTTAACAGATATTCACAGAGAAAACAGACAACTATTGTAAACTGTAACAATATTCCACAATACTACTGTTTTTACTGTATTTGTGATCAAATAAATGTGGCTTTTAAAGAGACTTCTATTCTACAAACATCACCTTTGTCTTCCATAAAATATTAAGGTCAGTGGTGCCCCAAAAGTGTTTGGTTACAAACATTCTTCAAAATATCTTTAATTTTTGGATGAACTATTCCTTTAATGTCAGTTTAAATCTAAATTAATTTTGGCTTCAGAGCAACCATGGCGTTCAGACTCCAGGTCAATCTAGCAAACATGAGTGACGCAATGCAACGGGAAGCTCTGGAGTGCTCACTTCTGGCTTTATCTACGAATTTGGACATCGCTACCTATGTGAGACAGGTTAATACTTTTTTTTTGTATTTAGTTTATTGTCTACTAAGCTATGTACTTTACATGGGCCAAATTCACAAACAATAATTTTCTTTTCCAGTAGGAGTCATCCTAAGAGATGCAGGCAGACAGTGTCTTATTTAACAACAGTGTATTTCATAGCTATATACTTCCGATTTAAAAGGGCACGCTCATAAAATATGACATCATCCTTATTACTGAGATCTACACCCCTTATTCTTACATGAAGTAAAACTTTTGTTTTATGAATAGGTTTCAAGCTAAAACTCCTTGCTAGAAACTCCTGAGAAATAATTCTTTGTGAAGTGATTGTTTCTGAATGATTTTTAAACGTCCTCAGAAGGACTTCTTAAGCCCCGTTCACACCGCCAGCGACGGTTTCGCTGCATGTCTCCAGTGGCTGGTGGTTGGATGGCTAGTGGGCATTTCTACTACTACTACTTGTCAGAACGACGAGTACCACCGTATGAACACAGAGACATCTCATATATTATAGGGAAGCTTCTTCATGTTTACCTCGACACTGACAGACATTAAAGAGTGGTGGATGATGTGGGCTCCACTGACTTCACACCTATTGGTTGTCACTCGAGAAAATCGCTTGTCATTTGCATAAAGTTAAACTTTTCTCTCGTGACTCTCATTGCTAGACACGGTCACTGTCGCTCATGTCGCCAGCTTTCCTTTGAAATGAATGGGATCCTGTCGCTTTGTCGGTGCGTGTCACTGGCGGTGTGAACGAGGATTTAAGCTCTCCTGGGTTTAAGGGCTACTTTTATCATCAAAATGCTTCATGAATTAGTTAGATGAAACACCCCTTGTTTTTAAGGGCAACTTTTAGCATTAAGATTTTTTGTCAAGTGCGCAAGTACTGTAAAATGTAAATGAAATGTCTTGGTAAGCTGAAAATTATTCATTACAGTGACAAATTACAGTTTAATTGTAGAGACTTTTGTTTATTTTTCATCTGAGTAGTGCAATCTTAATACTTTGTGTTTCCCTATAGGTATTTGAGGAAAGGCACGGAGGATACTGGAACTGCATTGCAGGACTTTCTTTTAGTTGGCGCCTAGGACAAGCAGACGCTTGTTATGTACACTTCACTCTTAACAATACAACTATTCTGCTCTTCAAGACTGGCTGAGAGACAGCAACTGTTCAAAGAAGGATCAGTGCTCAGGGTTTCTTACATATATATTGTATAATATAATGTACATATATTGTATTGTGAGAAGCAATTTAATCTTAAAAAAAAAAAAAGAGGTTATTCAATATGTAGCTCGTATTTAGTCAATGGAATCCAAGCTGAGATTACTTAAACAGCCAAGTAGATACCTATAACTGTAAAGCAGCTATTAGCTGTGGGAATATTAGCTTTTTAAGCTTTTTAAAATCCTACAATGATCCTACTTTTCCCCTGGTTTTAAAATTGAGGATTAAAATATAATTGTTTATGGCATAGCATGGTTTTAGTTTCAGTTCAAACTGTGTCAATGCTGCATATCATAAGATGCCTATTTTACAGATGTTGACAAAATAAAACATGTTTTACTGTGGGGTTATAATTGCTTCTTTATTCCAAATAAATAAATTATGATCCACAAATAAATGTAAAGAGATTCACAAACATTAAACATGTTCACAAATATATGGAATGATATCCTAACAGGCTATCTCTTAAATGACTCCACATGTTCTTGCCTACATCTACATTACATTAGTTTTGGTCAAACACAGGTTTGTCACAGACACCGTGAGTGAATCGTCATATAATCAACACATAAATAATGAAGTGTAAGGAATCTTTTGTGATATATAATAATATGTAATGTAATTTAATATATATACAGTATATATACTCTATATGTAGCATTCAACAGATTGGAGCCAGTATGAAAGCTAAGTGTATAAATTAGCTTACTCAAATATTTCAAGTGAAGAGCAATTAAAATGTATGTGTACAAAATAGAAATCTGCTTGTTCTCAACTTTTAATTTTCTTAACTTGACAATTGTGAGGTAATCGTTACTAGGGCTACAGTCACACTCATAAGAACTAGTTACTGAATAGGCTGTTAACATGCAGCTAGGAAACTAGATTATGAATGGACAATTGCACAAATTTACCATTTGGTTGTGAAAAGCATTTCCATGAGAGTGCTTCATCTTGTGAAAACACATCTTAAATACAACTTAGCTTCCCGGCAGACTGTAAAGCTTGTTATTGGAGGTGTTAATATTTTGGATATGAAGTGTAACAATTCTTACATACGAAAGTGTATTGCCGAAACCCAGCAAGCAATTTTGCATTTAAAAGACGTCTAATAGCCGTCTAAACATAGTCTAGACATCTAGGCTAAAACAAGGCTAAATCTGGGCTGTCAGTGAAGGTTAGGGTTAAATTAGGTAATCACAAGAATTATGGCAAGCCGTTTTGACTTTTATTCCTTCACAGGATATGAATTCTTGATATCAACAATTAAATTTTCACTAGTTAAAATGCTAATTCTTGATATCAGGAATTGGATTTTTACTAGTAACAATGGCAATTTTTGATATCCACAATGACATCATCACTCGCAGAAATCGAATTCTTGATATCAGGAATTAAATTTCAACTAGTAAAAACGTCTCAGGTTACTTATGTAACCATGGTTCCCTGAGTAGGGAACGAGACACTGCGTCCTCTAGGGGTCGCTATGGGGGACGCCTCGTCGTGACCCGTGTCTGAAGCATACATTGAAAAAACACCAACAACACGTTGGCCGGCGACAGCCCATGACGTCACTACCGGTGCGACTATAGTATAAATAAGCGCCGGGAGCTACACATCATTCACTTCTTCGTCTGAAGCTTGCATCCGCAGCATGGCAAGAAACCTAGAGGACGCAGTGTCTCGTTCCCTACTCAGGGAACCATGGTTACATAAGTAACCTAAGACGTTTTCACCAACTTCATATTTCAATTTGACTAAGCTTAAATTTCAAGGCAGCATTAAGTTGTAAAAGGTTTTTTTTTTAACAGTGAGTCTAATCCATTTAAGCTTGATTTTTGCCCAGAGCCGGCCCAAGGCATAAGTGAACTAAGGGGCTGCTTAGGGCCCCGTGGCCACCAGGGGGCCCCCAAGAGTACATGAAATGGCTTGATTTTTTTCGGAGTGTCTATTTACACTAAGTGCAAATAGCCCGCCTTGTTGGCAGAGTCTATTTACACGAACTCCGCCCACCAACGTGTGATTCGGCTAGTGAACATTACACAAAAGACAGCCAACAGTCATCAGCTCCAGTGGCGCAGATGGTAAAACGTGTGACTTGCTCATTTTGACACGATCGACCCGGGTTCGAATCCACATTTTGGCAAACTTAACATGGATTTTAGGATACCGTTCTAAGGGGGCTCTCGTGGAACTCTGAAAGAGCAGCTTATAGATGGAATGGTGCATCCCAAAACCAATATGTTTGAGAGTCACCAACTCGATCTAAGGCATAAAGCTGGAGTGGCTAGCAGTAAATCTCTAGCTGAGGGGGCAAATTCCCAGCTCTCACACGAGAGGGGAGCTCGACCTTCCGCATGTTCCAATGCTGGAACAGCTAGCAATAATTTACTTAGCTGAGGGAGCAACACACCCAGGTCTCAAACGAGAGGGAGGTTCGGACCTACAGCATGTTCCAAAGCTGGAACTGCTAGCAGTAAGTTACCTAGCTGAGGGAACACAGACCCAGCTCTCAACGAGAGAGGGGGCTCGCCCAGCATGATCGTTAGAAATTCAGAGGGTAAGCGTACTGCAAGCTAGCCAAAAACTCAGCGCCTCAGAGA
>NW_015644366.1:11216-24673 GCF_001515625.1 Sinocyclocheilus rhinocerous
AGAGACACACTGGTTGAGTGGAGCCCAAGGTACCAGGGTCTAACCAACTCAGAGAAAGGGAAAGAAGCTATAACGCATAACACTTACCGTACAGGATTTCAGAAAGTGCGCAAAGTCTAGCATGCACACTTACCACTACTGTGGATTTTATAAAGTGCGCAAAGTGTTCAACTTGCACACTTACCACTATGTGGATTTCAGAAAGTGCACAGAGCTTAGCGTGTGCACTTACCATAGCATGGATTAACATTCCAGGCATCTAATCAAAGGTAATCGGAGGGACTGGGGCCAAAGGGAGAGGCAAACTCAAATACGACCCTCTAAGGCGAGGGGTTCACCCACAGATGTCTCTCAATAACTACCATAGCTGCCATGCTTAGTAGCACAGAGAGTGAGATCCGTGGTGCGGCGAAACTCAGCTACCTCATCAGGCCTTTATCCAGGTCTTCCAGCAGGTCAGCCTAATATGCCTAGAGCACAGCATCGTGTGCAACGAAGCAACAGCCTGATCTAAGCGAGATGGCAAGGAGGGAGTTTTAAGAGAGGACGTCTCACCCATAGAAAGATAGCTAGCCAGTCATCGTTTTTACAGGGGCATCCTCTCATAGTCGTTTCCGCGCATCGCCTCGATGTTGGCATAACTCGTATGCTGGAATCGATGAATGCGTAAGAAAGATAATGCTCAAAACTCACCATACGCAGAGCAGGAGGATTGGGAAGGCTCAGCCTCAGCTTCTTTGCCGTCCACAGACATCTCCTGTTCTTATTGGGCCGAACCCAGCAGAGCACTGGCCCCCGGATCAGACGATGTTAAAGAAATAACATCATCCTCCAGCGGCTCACTCTCGTCCACAGCCGACGAGCGCAAGAGGGAAAAAAAACCTTTTTAAACTCATCAGCCGGATCTACCTGCGATCCCCACGAGCCCATCCTCCTCCATGCCTCAGCAGCGGTGGGTCCTGAGCCGCGGGAAGCAGATGGCTGCCCCCCTTTCCTCGAAAAGAGAGACAAACGAGAGCGGAGCTTTTCATTAAAATACGCTCGCAATGAACGCGGATTGCCCCCTCAAGGACATCGCGTGCGTGCTCTTTGCCCAAACAAACAACGCAGAGATCGTGTGTGTCATCAGGTGTCAAATAACGACGACGCGGATGCACACACCCTCTAAACGCTTTGCTAGTGCTCGCCATAACAATAGGAATATAGATCGCTCTTACCACGGAAATGCACGCTTCAAACAAAACGGTCAGTGAAGACGAAGAAGAGAATGACATGTTCTCCCGGCGCCTATTTATACTATAATCGCACCGGTAGTGATGTCATGGGCTGTCGCCGGCCAACGTGTTGTTGGTGTTTTTTCAATGTATGCTTCAGACACGGGTCACGACGAGGCGTTCCCCATAGCGACCCCTAGAGGACGCAGTTCGAAGTTCCCTTGAAAGGGAACTATAATGCTGATATCTGTAATTGTATTTTCACTAGTTAAATGTCACCATAGGCTGCCATTTAAATTCAGTTGTTGATATCAAGAATTGATTTCTTTCTAGTTTCAATTCCATTTTCACATATCAGAAATACAATTCTTACTAGTAAAAACCTTTATTTTTGATATCAGTAATTGCATGGTTACTAGTGCAAATGGCTATTCTTGATAACAAATATTGAATTGCTACTAGTAAAAATGTTCATTTTTGATATCAGTAATTTGACATATCTTTATTATTAACCAACTATTCCATACTATATGTAAAACAACCAGTTGCTCGGTAAACTATATGTATTGGACATAACATACATGGAATTACACATACTATTTTGGACACTAATTTATGAATATTAATTTGTTCATTAATTATGAATGTTAGAAAGGCTGCACTAAACCTTGTTCATTTAAGTGTTAACTCTGTTGTTCACATTTTAATTGTTTAGGTTTTATAAATGTTTTTATTTTTTTATTAATTTGTAGATTCAACAAAAGAAAAGGAAAGGCTGCACTAATTGTTACCTCCATTGTTTACATTTTTAATTTAGGTTTTAATAAATATTTATGCATAATAAATGTTCATTTAGTTTCACCAAATTTCTGCATGTCTCTCATTTACTGTAATTACATGTATTATATCCATAGGCGGAAATCCCGGGGGGGTCGGGGGGACAGGACCTCCCCTATCTGAGGGTTGTCCCCCCTAAAAATATGATTAAAAACCACGCTGTGCATTGTAAATAACAATGTTTTATACTTTAAATAATTGTGTAAGTAGTAAAACAACACAAACGGGGCAAAAATAAATTTTAAGTTTAGAAACATTTTAAGTTTGCCCTCTCTTGCCTCACAGTGCTTTGGTCCAAATGCCTGCTTTCCTCTTTTACATCACCTACACACACACCAGTCCAGTGAGAGAGAACAAAGTCAATAGTTGTGGAACTCCAAAAAGTAAGGCTGTCAAGGCTATTTTATTCACTTAAACATCGGATGAAGTGATTATTTTCTCTTTAATACAGATGATGCCAAAGTATTTTTCGATGAGTCCACTATGTTAGCAATAATAACATTACCTGCTTGATGGAAAGGGTTGCCAGGTTTTCATAACAAAACCCACCCAATTGCTACTCAAAACTAGCCCAAACTATCCGCGTTTCGATGGGGTCCCCCGGTAAAAATCGCGTTCCGGGGTCTAAAATACATGTTATTGGGGTCGCTTCAACTTGCGGACATGAAAAACAACCCGCGGCAACAGTGATAAAGTAGCCTAATTCCGCGGGAAAACTGCGGACTTGGCAACACTGTGACGGATATTATTGTCTACACGACCGCTGTCGCGGCGCGACCACAACAGCTTGAAGTTGTCTAATTTGTCACAGTCTCCCTGCTGCACTAATTGTAGTAAGCCATTCCTCTGTGTATACAAGTACAATTTTAGCTGTATTATTTGTGTCCCCTTCAAAACATTTTCTTGAGAAATTTTACGTTTATTGCCCCCCCCTACTGTTAGACGAAATTTACGCCCCTGATTATATCGGCCTCATATCGGCCAATCAGCCAGACTGATTTCTCAATATCGGCATCGGCATCAGCCATTAAAAATCCCATATTGGTTGACCACTACACAGCACAGTGACGCATTGCATAACAGATAAGTTGTGTTTTGAATGCTTCTCACCTTGACATCCAAAATGTGACTGTCCGAAACTTTATTCTGTCCGGGGCGATATGGAGGGAAACTAGGGGACCCATACTCGGAGGGAGGCAATGTGGGTCATTCTGGCTGTTACTGATTATGAGGATGTATGCCATTTGATTGAAAACAATGCTAATGGACTAAATATTGTGTATCAGGACACTCATGTCATTGGGGGAAACGACAGCCTCTTTTATACACAGCTGAGAAATCTGAGAAAAAGTGAGATTAGGAGCCATGTTGAACAGCGGGTCGATGCACATTAAATGACACAGCTGAGATGAAACTGAGAAAAGCGAGAGTAGTTGATTCATGCAGTGAGTTGTCAGCAGATGTAGTTCTTGTAGGCTGTGGTGGATTGCATGTCAAGCCTAAATCTGTTTTCAATTTAATCATGGAAGTTTATGCTTGAAAATGATTGTACGTACCTTGGTGGTTCCCAGCCAACATGATGAACTCATAATTGGAACTTATGTCATCAAACATATTCTATGACATTTCAAGCAGTGTGAGGGTGTGATATATCACACGTTAGTTTCACACTTTTTTTCATTTAAAGGCGCATGCTATGAGTGACAAGCAGACAGCCAACAGAACACACAAACACATGCTGAAATGAGTGCCGTGCCTGCCTGCGATGAGGAGACTGTGAATCAAAAAAAGGAATATTAGTTGAATTAAAAATAAAAATTTGCATTAGAATGCAAAAACGGTGTATTTGAATGTTAGGTGTGCATCAGGGAGCCTTATCAGTGGTGCACGAGATGTGGTGATGATGATGTAAGTGTCGTTGTTGCATTTTAATATTTTTGTTAGTCTGTCCAGTTGAGGACAAGATGCGCCCACAAGTGCTGCATTTTCCATTCAAAATATTAGAGAAATATAGAAGCTCAATGCGGAGAAGCTATTGGTTAGGTTAAAACCGAAAACTCAAACTTCACACAGAACTCATATTCGGCGCATTTTTGGAATGCACAACTATGACTGTTGCACTCGCGTCTCAAAAAAAAAGAGGTTCAAATTTTTTTATTTCGTTCCACTGCGTCTCACATGTTTTTAAATGCAATCATGTGATCGGCGCTTTGGCTATTTGTATTAAGCTATGCATAAATAATATATGATGCTGCTTTGTTCGTATTGTTTATGCAATTTACAAAATTATATTTGATTTATAAATATTAGTGCCCTCCTCATTGTGCCCTCCTGTGGCCTCAGGAGATGCTGAAACCGCTTGCTCACATTCTCACAAAGGCTAAGCTTTGGTGGTGGCCAAATTAGCCAGTTAGCTACAACTTTGATATAAAGAATGTACCGGGTCCTCAGAATGTCATCGCTGATTCCCTCAGTAGAATTCCTTTCGTCAAGAGTGGGGTAAAATAAAGGCTGCTGCAAGTGCCCTATGATACCATGTTGACAGATATGAGAGTGATGTCATCTAACTCTGTGCAGGATGCTTTCAGATGGTCCTGTGACAAAAATTAGGAAAAGAGTGTAATTCAACAACGACAGTCATGCACAGTAAATAATGGTGTTGACATGGATTATCCTTCTGTTGCAAGTTCAGATGTTTCTGCTGTCTTCACGTCACAGGTGGACTGGGCACTTGATGCTGACACACGAGTCATGGTGGTTGTGGATCACTTACCTCAGTTGGTTCCTTCTGGCCAGGATACACTGCCAGCATACTCTGCAGAGAACCTCCGTGACATGCAGATGAATGACAGAGTGTTGTCCAGGGTCATATCTTAAATTGAGAGTCACCAGAGACCCGCAGGACGGGAAAGAGTGGGAGAGTCTGCTGCGGTCCTTCGTTACCTCAAACACTGGGATAAGCTGACTGTGAGAGATGGCATTCTCTACAGAGCATCTCGTGACCAGTTGTCAAAGACAAAACGCTTCCAGTATGTAGCCCCAGTGTCATTGGTGGATGTAGTTTTAAGAAGTGTTTATGATGTGAGTGGCCATCAAGGGCCATTCAGAAGTGTTAGTTTAGCGAAGCAGTGTTTTTTCTGGCTAAACATGAAGCACAGAATACAAGATTATGTGCAACACTGTCAACGCTGCATTGTAAGTAAAAGTGCTGACCCTTCCGGCAGAGCTCCTCTGGAGAACATATCATCTACCAGACCCCTGAAGTTTCTGTACAATTGCACGACACATTAATGCTATGGCTATGCACCCTTTTATTTGATGTTTGGTAGGGTACCATGCCTTCCAGTTGACATTCTCTTTCGTTCGGTCTTGAATGATCAGAACGTGGTCAGCTATGACAAGTTTGTGAACACTCTCGTCAAAGATCTGAAAGAGGCCATGGTGATTGCACAGGAGCATGCCACCAAAGAACAGAAGAGACATGCAGCTCTATATAACCGTCGGGTGAAGAGGCTCAACATCGACGTGGGCGACCATGTGTTGTTGGCAAACAAGGCTCAGAGGGGAAAAAGAAAAATGGCTGACCGGTGGGAGTCCACAGTCTACACTGTGGTGGACCGCAAGCCTCAAACTCGCACTTACAGAATTTGGAACCCTGCCACTGGTTGTTGCTGGTTTAACTCTTCTGTTACTTATTGATTTTCTGCCCGTGCCTGAAGAGATCTCTGAGGCTTGTCCAGTTTACGTTGTGAGTGACCCCCGTAGTAACATGCTTTCAAGTTCATCATCAAGCCTGAAAGGCAGTTCAGTGTTAAGTGAAGCCTCGAATACACACATGGATGATGACATTGACAACGAAAATATTCCTCTGACCAGTCATGTGAATGATGATACTGATAAAACACTGAGTTGGGTTTCTCACTTACCTGATGTGAGTTGAGAACCTGCTTCAATTGGAGACTCCGGAGTAGTCTCAAACAATGTCTTTAGATGGTGTATCTGAGGAGCCAGTACACATGACGGTGGATGTGACTGGCACTAATGACGAATGCCATTCAGATTCAGAAAGTATAGAGTCTGTAAGCACTGTTATGCCGGCACGAGCACATTTACAGTTCACATCACATTCCGATGTGACTCGAAACTACACATGTGCCATTAGACTCTTGCTTCTCCATACAGGTCAGATCACGTTTTGGCCATGTTATTAAGCCTGTTGACAGGTTAATTCAAACAATGTCAGGCCAGGCTGGGATTCAGGATGCAAAGAGTAATGTTGAGGCTGCTTGCAAGTCTATGTTTCGTGCCTTTGTTAATTAGGAAAGTGAATATCATTTTATAGACCATTTAAGAATTCTCCTTTAGTTTGTCTGCACTGGTTTAAGGTCCTTGGTTCATGTTCAAGTAACATACCTGAGGATGAAGGATACCTTAGTTGACCGTTGGGGGGCCCTTTAAGTTACACAATTGTTATGTAATTTGTTGTTGTCTTACTTCCCTTATTTGTGTATTCTGAGAAAGTGAGATTGGGAGGAATATTGTGGAATGTATGTGGACATTCGGCAGTCGACTGTTTATATGGGAGCTTAGCGCTACTTCCTTGTCGCTTTATCTTTATGGGATAATTTTCATATTCACTGTCCTTTTATGGGAGATTCTTCTTTGATGTGAAATGTTGATTATATATGACTGCTTTTCTAAACTTTCGGTAATGCCTAAATTTCATGTAATTCTGTGAAGGTGAATGTAACAGAGTTAAAAAGAACATTAATACTAATGATATACATTGTGTTGAATGATACATGAAATTAGAAGGGTGAACTAAATCAAATGGTGTATTGGTGCCCCCTAGTGGTTAATATATTGCAGACGTTATCTTTATTTTGTAAATGTGCACCTACCGAAGATCAGCAGAAAATTACTGACGCTGCTACGGGTAAGTGCGTTTTTCCTCTCTCCAGTTCAGTGTGTTTAAAAATATGATAAAAGTGTGTTTAATATGAGTTTTGCAGATGTAAAGGGTTGTGATTATATCAACAAATGTATAATGCTTTGGATGGGTTTATATCTCCGATGTAATTATCGACGTGTCTCATATAGTGAGACTGACACATGCTGCTGCTAGTGTAGCATCGGATGGCTGAATGAATAGCACACAGTTAGTTTACCCTTAATAAGAGTGAGTTGTTCATTTAATGTCCTTTATTTCAGTTATATCTATGTCTTCAGTGTTATCACCCGGTGTATTAATGCATTTTGATGTATTTCTCAGGTATGTAATATTAATATTTCAGTTATTCTGTTATCATTAAATTGTTAGGAGTAATTGGTAGTTCAGCAGAAAAATGACTGACGCTGCTACGGTTATATCTATGTCTGCAGTGTTATCACTCGGTGTATTGATACATTTTGATGTATTTCTCAGACACAATCATCGTTGCTGCGGTGAATAAAAGAACTGATAACCAGATTCTTTGTGTGTGTCGTCCATTTGAAATTGGTGATGGTTGTGAGGGACAACGTTGAGGACAGCAATCGTTACATAAGCTATCCTCCTTGACTCCCAGCAGGGCTTAACCCCTCTGATGCAGTAAGTATTGAACTCCCGTCAGATGCTGCGAGAGCCTGTCTGTTCTAAAAGACTAAGCTATTGTTAAGAATATATTTCAGCTCTTTATCTTTCGATGCAGTCCGACTATTCTCAGTCCTTGTATGGGCCAATGGAAAGAATTATGAACATGAAGCCAATTGTCTGTTCACAAACTTCTTCTAAGTTTATCACATCCATACATTATATAGTTGCATTGCAAGGGGTGGTGCAGTGATTAATCCAATGAGAATTATACACCACATATGTGTGGTACACAAGCCAAGAAATATACGTTATATAAAATGGAAGTCTGGCCAGGAAGTTCTGGACATATTAGGCGTACACTTGGCCAAGGATACCTTTTCTCAACTGAACTATACAGTTCGGTCAGTCCAAACTCAATAACCTTCGGGCCTATAGCCCCCGTCCTCCTCTGAACATTTGAACTCCTGAGGAAATATACTGTATATAATATGTACATATTTACAAGGAAATATGTACAGGTGAGCAGGCTTTCAGTACAGCCAGGCATATTACCAGTTTAGCAGCCATGGCCTAATAATTTTAGGAATATTCTTGTAAATTCTAGTTTCCTTCCTTCACATAATTCCCTATCTAAACATAATCTATTAGATTGCAAAAATTTAAATGCTTTGCATTACATTGTTCACATCTTTGGTTTCTAAAAGGTTACAAATACTTCTTTATCCCCAACCGGATATCCTTAATGTATGAGACCTTAACCAGGACAGTCAGATTTGGGCCAATATAAGAACTAACCCCTAATGCCACCTGGACTTCTGCTGTGTTGAGGACTTACTACAACTCTCAGGCTTTTAATGTCAGGTGGACTTCTAGATGTGGTCCAATTTTTTCAACTCATCTAATTTGTGCTACCCTTTTAATTTTAGCCTGTGATAGTAATGTATCTAGTTGTAATGTGGTGTTTGGGTTTTGTTTCATGTTCATGTTTTCATGTCTCTTATTTTGTAATTGTTTCATGCTGTCAGTGTCATGCTTCCCTTGCCCTCATGTATCTCTGCCTTGTGTATGTGTCATGTTCTGATTGGTAGTCTTAGTCATGTGTCTTGTTCCCCATTGGTTTGTTCATGTCATGTGACCCTCTTGTTTGCTATAAGTAGCCATCATGGTGCCATTGTCTCTCGTCGTGTATTGAAGTTGTAACCCGCTGTTAGTGAGTCTAGTCTGTTTATGCCTCGTCAAGTCTGTTCTAGTCAAGTCTGTTCATGTCAAGTCAAGTCTCAGATTATGTTTGTATTTTGGAACACATCTGTAAATAAACTGCACTTGGGTTCTTCACTACGCTCGCCTTCAGTGGACTGAATCGTTACACTAGTGTAAAAATCAAGTTAATCTAACAAATTAATTTTTAAAGTCTATATCAGTACTATAGACCTATGCAGTAACTCGAGTCAGCTGAAACAACAACACTATCAGTAATGTCATACAAATAGACAAAACAAATCTTTTGATAAATCTAAACCACATCACAATCTCTTCATTCCATGCTGTATCAGAATGAGGTCAGGATGATTTAATCAGCTCTCCTTTTTCTGACAAACACTGAGTTGCTCCTCAGTCTTTCCTTGATTCCGGCAGGCTCTTTATCAGTTGGAGCAAACAGCGGGCTTTTAAGCCACCAGTTGAGTTTGCTCATTCTCCTCGTTGGTCCCCCTAAGGGACTCTTCTGCCCCTGCCAGGGTTAGAGGTACACCTGGTGTGAACTCAGGATGTTCCGCCTTTCAACGACGTTAAGGGAACACCGAAGCCATGTATCTCGCTGTCACTCGGACAGTCCAGATTAGCGGAGTAAACCATCTTTGTTATCAGAAGAACTACTTCTACCTGTGAAAGGAGATCTTAAAATGCTTTTGTTAGCGACAGCACATGTTTACTCATCACGCAGTCGATCCTTACTGCAGTGACCTGTGAAGACTAAATTCATGTGGACTGAGGGCTATCCATTTTCCACCAGTAGATTGACTGGGCTGGAACCCATATCATTCCAATTTCAGTCAATATCATTTATTTTTTTTTTTCCATCTGATTTCTTTCATATTCCCCCTGTATACCACATCTAGGTGGTATACACTAAATTTCAATTCAACTCAATTATTTCTTTGTTTCAAGGTATCTCACTATTCATCAAACAATTTCTTAATTAAACATGACCTTTTATTCAGGTTTTTCACATATTAATATCAGTTTTTCTGTGAAACACTCAGCCCACATGTAACATGTTAACAAGCACAATGTATTTCATACATTTGACACAGAATCAGTTTGATGAAGTCCATCATGACATCCTGAAAAGGGGAAAAAAGTGAAGTGTGGGGTGGACAGGGCAAGCCTTCTTCCTCTGCCTTCCCATGTTTTACCCTGCGCAGGTGTGGCACTTTTTCTTTCTGCCACAAAAATATCCCAGGCCAGGATAATTAGCCAAATGAATCCATAGCCATCATTTTATCTGGCATGATCCACCTTGTGTGCCCACTTATAAAATTTGGAAACAGCTGTTCATGGCAGTTTTTTCTGCCTTGGTGCACCATCACTCACACACTCTCACACACCCAACTCTGGCCAGAGCATCATCTCTTTTTTTGTCACTGCCTCCCAAGACAGTGAACTAAATGGGGAATATATGTTGTTAAGGTGGAATACACAATTTCGATAACGACAGAAGCTACTAAACGTAGGCACTGTGGTATTCCCCTTGCAACAGTGTCGTAACGTTGGACTAAAACAGTTGGACGATGTCCATCACAATGGGGTTGAATTTCACATCACGTTCATAAACCCCAAATTTTTCAGTATTTTTGTCCAAATAATCTTTTAGGCCTAGGCATGCCATTATTGAAAGAACCAATTTAAATTTCTGATATAATTCATCTGTGTACTTTAGTTTAGACCGCAGTCTCTGGGTATGACATCATTTGTGATTTGACAAGTTTGGAATTTTAAAACTTAAATTCAGCCCTAAGAAATATCTAATTAACCAAGATGGACTGACCAGTATCATTGCTTTGCCATCCATATGTTGTACTTGGACACTTTGTGCCCCTTTTTTAAAAGAATCCTGGAACATCTATGTTTATCAGCTTTACAAGAAGCTCTGTCTTTACATCAGAGTCTAAACTCTCTCTATATTTCACAGTAAGTCCTCTCTATGCTAAATCCAGTCCAAGTTTTAGCTGATGGAGAAATCAAGCAAACCGTTAACTTCTTTCATAGGGTTGGACTGGTGCCTATTAAAAGAAAGCAGTGTGTTGTTAGTGGAACAGATTACAAAGAACTGCTATAAGACCAGTGAATTATCAAGTTGCAAATTAATATGACAAATCAAAACCTGAGGCGGTCTCTGTAGTGATCATTGTATATGCAGTACCTGCCCACGAGGGAAGAGATGAAAGTCTCTGATATCATCAGTCAGTTGAACATGTTTTGGCTGTTTTAGTGTCTCTCTCCTCATGCAGTGTCTTCCGGTCTGTAACTCAGAGATGAGGATCTGGTGGGGCATCGGAGTTTTGACTCGGGATGCAGTTATCTTCCTCTCTGCCTCTCATGGTAGATTTTTCATGTCTGCATTGTTTCTCAGTCTTTCTCCATTCTAGCCCCTCCCAGAAGTGTCAGATTCCTCTTACAGGGCGTGTAGCCAATCGCCCATCAGCTTTTCCTGTTCTCCACAGCCATAATGTCTCTTTCTTCATGTTGTATCGCCCATTGACAGCTGTCCCAGAAGTCGTCTGGTTTCTTCTATAAAATTAACACTCAAGAGAACCGCATTATAAATTTTGACCACAACTGCATATAAGCAATCTGTGCTATGGTCAGTCATCTTGTGCAACTGTCTAAAATTTACGGAATTTCATCCGGTTTTACAATATATAGCAGTTCTTTATTTTAATAAGCAAGTTCTTCTTTGCTGGAAAAGAGCAAGCAATTCCTTCTTTGCAGAATGCAGAAAAGAGCAGTAACCTATGCTGACTGATCTGAGCATATCATGCTTCTATAAACCTTATAAATACATCAGCATGATGCATTGTATTATAACTTCAGACTGAAATCTTGTAAATAGTCTACCAAATGTGACAACCAAAGTCAAGAAAAATACATTTTCCTCTTTTTTTCTTTTTATTATTAGCTGAATACGGCCGTTTAAAGTAGTCACTTCTCATTGATCACAATGCACAAGTTATTTTAGTTAACACAAACTAAAGTCTCAATCTCCGCAATGTATCACATTTCAGGCTGTCCCCCAGGGATAACGGACCCAAACTTCATACTTGTAAAGATAAGATTTAATGCAAGCTATCTCTTTGAAAACATCTATTTAACATTATATTATTTATTGATTCATCAATATAATTCTCTTGTGGCTCCCACTTGGCTTTGTTGGTGACTGACAATGCCTTTTAAAAATAGCAGCGCATTGATCTAACACAGCTGAGAGAGAACAAAGCAAGAGTAGATTCATTTCAAAACTTCACTAAATCCAAGTGAACTTAGAATGGCAAATAGCCATTAGTTGAATGTGTACTAAACAATTTGCTGAAACATACTACTCTGCTGTTTCACCCATCCTGTCCAGATCAAGGGGCATAGACAATTAGAAGAATTGCGATTGAGCAATTTATTTGTTTTAGTGCCTTGCAAGGACTTCACAATACCAATCTCAAATCATTTAAAAATCATTCAATCTTGGAAGGACTGAGAATGTCAATGTGAGAATAGGTAACAAGGATAGCTTTTCACGAAGCGTCCATTCGCTTTGTACGAATGAGTAATGAAAAAGGTATCTTTTACAAAACATCTATTCTCCTTCCCACATATAAATCGTGAGGATAACTTGCAGATTAACAATCGGTTGCGACCCGATACTGTTCTTCCCGTATGTCTTACACCGTACGAGGATAACCCACTCTGCCAAATATGGCAGAGTCCAAATTCACGGCACGCAAATATGATCAATTTCTTAACAGACAGTAAGAATAATTCATTAAAGGTTATTTCTCACCTGTCTGTAGAAATTCCCGGAAAGATCTAGCCCCCATTTGTTAATTCTTCACTGCAGGTGCACAAATCCTGTTCTATGAATCACAAAAGAAGAAACTCATATGCTCATTTCTGCTACTGTTGAATGTCTTTATTTACATTTACATTTAGTCATTTAACACAGAGGTCCCCAACCACCGGGTCGTGACCCACTACCGGGCCTTGGAAGAATTGCTACCAGGTCGCAAGAACGTTCTGGGAAAAATGTGTATAGATATGACACTCTGTTATTTATGTTAATGATTGTTCTAATTATTCTGTATTTTCTTTGTATGCGATTGATATGGAGCAGTAATTAGACAATTTCATGTTTAATAAGTAAATTAAAGATTGCTCTGATCTGTCACATATTAGGAGTTAAACGGATCGCAGTTGATCCGTAATACGTACGGATGAGACAGATTAATTTGCCGATTTACACGTACAAGCAATATTAAAACACAAGAAGAAGAAACGAAAGAGAGCTCAATTCGTTACTCACGCGTAGGCTATGGCTATATACCCCCCGTCCCTTGTCCAGGTGGTCCGCGAGAATATTTTCCAAACGCAACCGGTCCGTGGTGTAAAAAAGTTTGGAGACCCCTGATTTAGCAGACTCTTTTATCCAAAGCGACTTACAAATGAGGACAATAAAAGCAGTCAAAACTAACAAAAGAGCAAAAATATATAAGTGCAAATGACAAGTCTCGGTTAGCCTAACGCAGTACGTACACGTAGCAAGGTGTATATATATATATATATAT
>NW_015644366.1:24882-28580 GCF_001515625.1 Sinocyclocheilus rhinocerous
ATGTTTGCTTGTAAGATGTGTTTGGCAGTTTGTGTTGTGGCAAATTGTGCACTGAGGTTTGTAATTTTATTCATGAAGAATGTGGCAAAGTCGTCAGCTGTTAGAGTTGATGAAGGAGGTGGAGGGGGAAGAGGAAGAGGAGGACAAAGGAGGGAGGAAAATGTTTTAAAGAGCATGCTAGTGTTAGGCGAATTGTTAATTTTGTTGTGATAGTATGTCCTTTTAGCAGTGGAGACATTAGCAGAGAATGAAGAAAGGAGTGATCGATATACATTAAGGTCAGTAGGATTTTGTGATTTGCGCCATACTCTTTCTGCAGCTCTGAGCTTAGAACAATGCTCACGGAGAACATCAGATAGCCAAGGGGCAGAAGAGGTGGTACGAACTGGCCTGGAAGACAAGGGGCAGACAGCATCTAAACAAAACGTAAGTGTTGAGCAGAAAGTATCAGTAGCATTGTTAACATCAAGAGACGATAACTGTTCAGGGGAAGGAAGCGAAGATGAAACCATAGCAGATAGCCGGGAGGGTGATTTCCTGTTTATCACAACAAATGGCCAAGCAAAGCGCACGACATTTATGCCCATTATGGAATGACTTTCACATTATAGACACTGCATTATGACTTTTTGTTATAATATCTGCTGCTTTTAATCAACATGTACTATGAAAAATACATACGTCTGATGTTTTGCTGATGTTTACCTCAACAGTGGCCTAGTTAATGATTTTGGTTATAGTGATCAGACATCCCGGTTTACCCTCTGCAGTCATGGTTTCACACAATTCACATCAACACGTTCATGAAATCGCCTGTTGAATTTTTCAATATAACTTAAGTTGAATAGCCAAAATGTATGCTGTATTTAACTAAAATAAAATAAAATAAACAATAATAATAATAAAATCAAAGTTTTTTTTCTGGCTACACTGTATTACAGTATGTGATAATGTATGGAGTCCAGTCCTGATAAAGCAGTACTGTGTGAATATAAACATGTGAGTGTTTTATTTTGATGCACAGCACTCTTATCCATGCACAGAATAAAAAGGTTAATTAAAAGGTAATTGTGACTTTTTTCTTTATAATCATGAGATATAAACTCTTAACTAAGAGTTATAAAGTCAGATTTGCGTAGGGTGACCATATTTTAGTTTTCCAAAAAGAGGACAGTGGGTGCTGGGGTGTGGTTGGTTGGTGGTTAAAGTAGCACACACAGTAGAGCCCAAAGTAGTGCAATGACCATATCCCAAATATCAAAACTCAAAATATGTAATTTCCATACCTAAAATACATATTTTACAGTCACTGTTATGCAAATTGATCATAAACACAGCTAAAAAGCTTCCTACCAGTGGCCCTCCTTCACAAAACATAACAGCACAGTTTTATCATAGGTAGAATGCAAAATTTCAATACAAGCATTTTAGTGAAATGTAATTTATGCAACATTTCAAACCTTTAACCCACAGGGGAAAATCAATCCATGGCAACAGTTTAAAAGCAGCCCAATTGAACGTTCGCAAAAAGCTTGATTGACAGGCGATCGGACCAATCATAATGCCGAATCCGCCATTTTGTCCAACAAACAAATCAGATAGGAGAGTAGATTAACTTCGGTGGACTTAAATTTTAAAATTTGTGTGTACTGATGTCTTTCCTCAGTTTAAATAAAATACATTCTGATGTTCATTCATGTTTATGTTGCACTTTAAGTAAATATGAATGTGTCCTCTTTGCTCCGCAATGTAGCCTATTTTTCTCTGTGTGAGATAGGGATGGGCGTATCGATTCTGAAGTATCGATACTGATATATGCATTGAATTGGACAAATAACCTATGTTAGCGAATAGTAGGATAGAACGATTTTCCTGCTCATCTGAACACACAAAATGTTGCAAGACAGAACTAATCAATTACAGAGAGCGTTCACGCACTTCTGACAGTTTCCCAAAAGTATCATAAGAAACCATTGATGCTTTTGGGAAATGCAGCCCAACAATGCTTATCAGAGGACACAAAAAAACATATGTTTGAATTATTTTACAATAAATAAACAGAAATTGTGGCCTACATAGTTTGTGCAATTACATTTATTTAAATTGAACATTAAAAGTTCATAATGATCATGTTCTATTCTGTAATGTTAGTATAAATCATACACTGTCAGAATAAAAAGGTTGCATTTTATGTGTTCAACAGTCTGTCAATGGCAGTGCCTTATGAAAATGAATTGGTTTTACTAAAGTGACCGTATTTCAACTATATTATTTGTAGATTTCCGTGGTCACCACTAAAGTAAACACATTTTAACCATGTGTAAACAAAAATGTAACTTAAGAAGTTGCAATTAAGGCATATTGAATGTTAAAATGTTTCAAATATAAAGTTAAGTGGAAATCATCCATTTTACTCGTGCAGCAAGCGGGGCAAACTTGGTGGATCTCTCCACTCGATGTTTCAGAGAACTGGGGTTACAAACAGTAACCTATTGTTCTCTTTCATCATCTCGTGTTCAAGATCCACCTATGGGAGATATGGACAGCTCCCCGGTTGCCCAGTACACTCACAGCGAGGCCCTGTAAGTTAGAGGATGGTCACCTGGAAGGCGAGGCTTGACACGTCACCAAGTATCTGACCCCTTTTACAAAGTGAGCATGCAATACCAGCCATAAAAGTATGACATGCGGTAACATGCATACAAAACCTGACAACACACATAATGCTGGAAGCATATATAAAGATATATATATATATATATATATATATATGCAGTGGCACAAATGTCCTGCAAAGAAACCCCTTTAAACAGAGCCCAGGAGGCTGCCATATACCTACTGGAATGTCCCTTTAGGCTCCCTGGAGGCCACACTCCATTAGATTCATATGCCAATGAGATGGCTTCCACGAGCCAATGAGAGAGGCGTTGCTTAGAAATAGAATGGAGGGGGGTCAGGGGGCTGGTCCTGTCAGTGTAAACCCGCAGGGCATGAACACAAAGCATTGAGCCTCTGATCCTCTGCACAGGAGAATGGAGGAGGGAGAAAAGCTGAAAGCTCAAACACCTCACACGTGAAAGCTGGGAAGCATTTAGGCATAAAGGCCGGTTTAGGCCTGAGAAAAACCTTATCTCTACTCAGAGACAAATTAGTGCGAAGGGGTGAACAGAGTGCGTGCAAATCACTGACACATTTGGCTGATGCCAAGGCCAGGAGCAGAGCTGTATTGAAAGACAGAAGCTTCAGGGGAATATTTCCCAGGGACTCAAACAGCTGTCGAGACAAAGCCTCCAGCACCATGGAGAGGTCCCATCCTTGAACTGCTCTTCTAGTGACTGGAAGAGAACGGCGGGCGCCCTTCATAAATCTACGAATAAGGGGGTGTTGCCCCACCGTAGTGGCATCAAACCCAACATCACATGCAGCAATAGCCGCTAAGTAGACCTTAATAGTGGAGAAAGATTTAACACCATCGATAAGATCTTGCAAAAAAAAAACAAAATGTCAATGACTGAGCACTGATATATCAGCTGACGCCCCTCGTGCCACTCCTCAAACACACCACTTGCAATCATAAAGGGAGCGTGTAGAGGAGGCTCTAGCATTCTGCATGGTAGCAACAACATGAGGGGGGAGCCCCAATGGGTTTGAATTTGCCCTCTCACGGGCCAGGCCCAGAGAGCTACCCTGTCTGGGTG
>NW_015644366.1:28590-42821 GCF_001515625.1 Sinocyclocheilus rhinocerous
GGGGGGGGGGGCCCAATGTGCTTAAATTTGCCCTCGCACGGGCCAGGCCCAGAGAGCTACCCTGTCTGGGTGCGGATGGTATATTTCCCCATTCGCTTGAGACAGGAGGTCCGTGCGTAATGGGAGGCAAGGCAAGGCAAGGCAAATTTATTTCTAAAGCACATTTAAAACAGCAGCTGCTGACCAAAGTTCTGTACAGTAAAAGCATCATTTCACACAACAGATACAGATAGGACAGCATAAAATGTTCAAAGAATTAAAGTTAAAAATTAGATAAAAACGTCCACAACAATCCAATACAATAAAACATAAAATAGCAGCCTAACATATGCTGTAAATCATTCCACAATCTAGGGGCAGCAATCGAAAAAGCACGATCTCCTTTTAATTTAAGACGAGATCGAGGCACAGAGAGCATCATACTATTGGAACACCGTAACGCTCTAGAGCAATTTCTAGGTAAAAGGAGATCTGTAAGATATTCAGGAGCTTGACCATGCAATCCTTTATAAACAAACAGTAACACCTTAAATTTAATGCGAAATTCAACTGGCAGCCAGTATAATGAAGCAAGAATTTGTGAAATATGGTCCCTCTTTCTTGTTCCGGTAAGGAACCTGGCAGCGGCATTCTAAACCAGTTGCAGATGAGATACAGAAGATTTAGACACGCCAAGTTACAGTGAGTTACAGTAATCGATCCTAGCAGTGACAAAAGCATGAATCACAGTCTCCAATCCTTTGCAGTTAAAAAGGTTTTCAACTTTGCGATAGATCTAAGATGATAAAAACAGTTTTTTACAACTGCGCTGATTTGCTTAATCGAACTTTTCGTTATCAAAAATCACTCCTAAGTTTTTTACATGTGCATTAAAATTAGCAGATAGTGAGCCTAAATGATTGTTGATCAGATTACTAGAGGCCAGTGGGCCAAAAACTACGATCTCAGATTTGGATTCATTCAGTGTTAGAAAATTTGCAGCCAGCCAGGATCTAACCTCAGTCAGACAATTAAGCAGAGAGAGTATGTTATAGTTATCCTTGTGGTTTAACGGAAAGTAAACCTGGGTATCGTCAGCGTAAAAATGATATGGAATATTGTACTTTAGAAAAATACGACCCAAAGGAAGCAGGTATAATGAGAACAACAACGGGCCTAAAATATAACCTTGAGGCACACCACAGTTTAACGGAACAAAGGAGGAAGAGAATTTTCCAATCTCCACCGAAAATGATCTGTCAGAGAGATAAGATTTAAACCACTCTAGTGCAGAGCCTTGAATACCTACATAATTTCTTAATCTTTCAAGTAGGATTGCATGGTCAATAGTGTCAAACGCCGCATTTAGGTCTAAAAGGACTAAAATGGAAGACTGTCCAAAATCTGCTGCTACTAAAAGGTCATTCAACACCTTTAACAAGGCTGACTCCGTACTATGATGCCTTCTAAAACCCGACTGATACTTGTCAAACAAATGATTAGTATTGAGATAAGCAGTCAGTTGATGAAAGACCACCTTCTCCAAGACTTCAGATAAAAAAGAAAGTTTCGATATGGGGCGGTAGTTATCAAGGCTATAAGGATCAAGGCTGGCTTTTTTCCTAAGAGGATTTACAACTGCATGCTTTAAGATTGAGGGAACAGTGCCTTGGGATAAACTACTATTTAATATGATTAAAATATAAGGTTCAACCGTCCTTAAAAATTTCAGCAGCAACCAGGGAGGTACAACATCAAGAGAACAGGAGGAGGAAAGCTTCATTTTCTGAAGAACTTCAGAAAGAAAGAAGGGGGAGACAGGTTCAAACTCAGCCAAAGAAACTGGACATGGATCAGTGATAAAAGCATCCAAGTCAGACTGCATAATACAAGAACGAATAGAGTCAATTTTATCGACAAAAAACTGCATAAAATTTTCACAGATTGTGGTTGAGGCATCAGGAAATAACAACATAGAAGGATTTAAAACCTGATCAATAGTGTTAAACAAAATCTTTGGACTATGAGCATGTTTTGCAATCAGGCTTGCGAAATAGCTTTCCCTGGCCATCTTAACTGAGCACCGATAGTTTACCATACAGCCTCTCATGATATCATAAGAGACTTGGAGCTTATCCTTCTTCCACTTTGTTTCAGCCTTCCTCCATTCCTGTCTAGAGGTTCTAGTAGCATTATTGAGCAATGGTTTCACCTGAAGTTTAAGTTTCTTAGTTTTAAAAGGGGCAACCGAGTCCAGATTGCTACAGAGGGTATTAAACTGAGAAAGTTGCTCATCCACAGACAAATCCGAAAAGGAAGACATGATAGGACAAGCATCGCTCGAAAACACATATGCAAGCAAACAAGCAGTAGAAGCGTTTACAGAACGAATTTTGCGACCACAGGGCATAGAATCAACCATTTGAGTGTTAAGAGCAGAATTAAACAATACTGGTTTATGATCAGAGAGACAGAAGTCATCGATTTGCAAACTGGTAACTGAGATACCTAATGAAATAACCAGATCTATTACGTGACCTTTCTCGTGCGTAGGCTTAGACACAGCCAAAACTAAATTAAAAGAGTCAATAATTTGAAGAAACTCATAAACCAGGGGGTGAGAGGGACAACACACATGAATATTGAAATCCCCTAAAATTAATAATTTATCATGAAAAGGAACCAGAGAAGATAAAAATCCCTGTAAAAACATCTTGTTATAGTGGGGTGGACGATAGATTAAGGCACAGACAAGAGCATTGTCAGTGCAAAAACGTGAGTAGTTGGACTTGAAAAGTACTGAAGTAGTCCACAGATAGTGACCGGCACTTAAAACTGTTCTTAAAAACTGTTGCAACCCCTCCACCACGACCAGTTATCCTTGGAGAGTTTATAAAATTACAGTCATCGGGGGAAGATTCAAAAAGAGGACCATGATCGCCATGCTTTAGCCAAGTCTCAGTTCTAAACATACAATCCAAATTTTGCGATGTGAAAAAGTTGTTGATTATAAAAGTTTTATTTAAAATCGATCTTACGTTTAGAAGGGCCATTTTTACGGTAGTTGAATTCGGAGCTCAAGACCGCGATAATGCCGCGCCACCATTTTTCCGCTGTAGAGGGACTTGTTCCAGAGCTCTGAGATTGCCGAAATTCACCCCAGCTTGAGAAAGAGATCTTAGGAAGGCCCGGTCAGGTACCAGTCTGTCTGCCGTGTCCAGATGCCAAGGCCAGAGAGGGGAGAGGTAGGAAAGTCTTAATCCATACTTAAAGATTCTGTCGAATAGGGCACAGGCAGGCGAGGTAACAGAGGCGTAATCCAATAGCTCCGTGCGATAACGGAAGGCTCTCCTTAATCGCACTAAGTTACCGCTGTGTTTCCCCCGTCTTCTTGATCGTCTCTTTCTATGTAAGAAACAGCGAGGCACACGACACATAGTAGATGGAATCCGAGCAAAGAACGGGGGATTAGAAGATCCGTGTCCACGTTTGTCGTAGCCCATACAGATTGAATCAACAGACGAAGATTGCAAGCCGAGAAGAAACTGACGATCATATGTAATTGATGCTAACACATTATGCACTGATAGGCACATAACAAGCATCAAAACTAAGACAAACAGCCCAAAACATTGCAGAGACTGAGGACGGCGGCAAGCCAGCAAACAAAGTGGCGCCATCTTGTGTGTTTAAGAGGGGCCATGGCTGAGCATACAGAAGAGGAACCATCTCTGCCAGTAATGAAGGTTTGGGCCACCTGGGTGCTATCAAAATCAGAGTCAGGCTGTGTTCTTTCACCCTGACCAGAGTAGGAGATATCAGGCAGAGCGGAGAAAAAGCGTAGAGCAGCACATTGGGCCATGGGTGGGCCAGTGCGCCCACACCGAGGGGGGCGTCCTCGTCCCGTAGCGAGAAGAAAATATGAAAATAGGCGTTTTCGCGTGAGGCAAAGAGATCGACGGCTGTCCGAACTAACCTCTTCCATAGCAGTTCCAATATCTGAGGGTGGAGTCGCCATTCTCCTTAGAGTGGGTTCCCCTTTGACAAAAGGTCTGCAACCCTGTTCAGAATGCCCAGGACATGGGTCGCCCGTAACGACAGAAAGTGCCGCCTGCTCCATACTAACAGCTTGTGAGCTAGAGCATGGAGCATGGAGGAGCAGGGCAGAAAATGTTTCAGAGCCTTCCAAACAGTGAGGAGCTCCAAATCATTTATGTGGCCTGAGTGGAGTGTGCTCGGCCACACACCGTTCACTCTTCTGCCCTCCTGAGTGGCTCCCCATCCTGTTAAGGACGCGTCTGTCGTTACCACTTTCTGCAACATGACGGCCCCCAAGGGGGTCCCGTGAGTGTAAAACTCCGCCTTCCTCCAGTGCCGCAGCACTGCCGTACACGAGAGCGTCACTGTGACAGAGCGGCAAAGATAGCGTAATGGGCTGAGATGAAACCCACTTCATGAACACCCTCATTCTCAGAAGACCCAGAGGCAGGACATGGACAGCCGAAGTCATAAGACCCTGTAATCTGAGATACGTGCGATACTGTACCTTCACTCCTTCCCTGAACTTCGAGAGGCAATTCATGCCTCTTGCGACAAGCATGCATGCATCATAATCAGAGGTGGGTAGTAACGAGTTACATTTACTTCGTTACATTTACTTGAGTACATTTTTTGGGTAACTAATACTTTTGGAGTATATTTAAAGATGGGTACTTTTACTCTTAAGTACATTTTTTGTGAAAAAAATTTACTTTTACTTCGTTACTGTGGGCGACGCTCCTCTCATTACTTTATCTTAATGCAATACAAGTTATAAATGCTTCAGTTTATTCCAAACGCGCCGTCTACTTTTCTCTGGGCAATGAGCGATGCCCATTCGCGAATGATTCATTCTTTTGAGTCAATTCTGTTCAAAGGCTTGATCAAACCAGTTGGCAAACCAGTGAATTGGTTCGCGAATCAGTTTGAATGATTCGTTCAGTTCCCTGCCGCACGTGCGGAGTCGTCTGAAGCGGTTCTCACTCAGAGTTGTAACAGAAAGTTTAAGAACATCAAGAGCGTTGAAGACGTGGCTTTGGATCTACAGTGAATGGAAAGCAAATCTGCAAAGGCTATTGTTTGCTGGCGATGAAGATCTTTATTAGATGAACACCGCGTGTGCTGTCTACGGTTCAACAGGTATAAATAGGCTACATTCGATTACAGTACACGATACCACTATGACATTACATCACGTTTGTTGTACGTGTAACTTATACATTAAATACAATGGATAATTTTTACATTAAATAAGCTGTCACAGAGTATGAAATGAATACCCTCCAAACCCGCATTAGCTCTGTTCCAGGATGAATGCCTTCACCTAGACACAATTAATATTGATATTTCCACAATATTTACGCTTGCAGAAATATACATTTGTTTACATTTTGCAGAACAGACGGAAGAAGATCCATCAATGTGCATTTGGTTCGTTATGTTAAGATGTTCGGTAACTTATGGCGCTTTTCCACTGCATGGTACGGCACGGTACGGTTCACTTTTGGGGGGTTTTCCACTGGGTACAGTACCTGGTACTTTTTTTAGTACCACTTCGGTTGGGGTTCCAAGTGAACCGTACCGTTACCAAAACGTGACGTGTAAACTCTGCTGATCACGGATTGGCCGGAGAGAATCGTCACTACCTGCGTCACTGAACTTGCGACACAAACACAAAAGAACCGCTAGATTTAAATCAGCACAGCCAGCGAAGGATCGAATGCAACTGTTTTGAACGAGCGCACCTTTTTTTAACAACCAAAAAGTTTTGTTGTCTGTTGCGGAAGTACAGACGTTCCTCTGTTGATAGCAGAGGAGCGGATCCAGCGAGAGCTTGATGGGGCGACGCGGAATGAAAAAGTTGTCGTGGAAGTAGGTGGTAGTAGAGGCGGCGCAACTATAACGACATGTGAATAATCCCGCCCACTCTAAAGCGGTACTGAACTGCAGTGGAGACGCAAACCGTGCCGAGCCGAACCATGCCGTGCCGTACTGAGCCGTACCGAGCCGAGTCGTACCACGCAGTGGAAAAGCGCCATTAGCGGTGATGTGAGGAGTTTTCACTCTTCTGCGTGTCAGAGGTTATTTATACATATATAATACATAATTAATATACTTTAAAATATAATTTAATTCAGTGATGCAAATCAGAATCAGAATGATAGTAAATCCAACATATTGGAATGATTTCTGAAGGATTATGTGACACTGAAGACTGGCGTAAAGGCTGATGAAAAAATAAAAAAATAAAAACATTTATATATATATATACACATAACATAAATTTTATCTATATATCTAAATAAAAATAGACTATAGATATACAGTATATGATCCAAAGTAACTAGTAACTAACTACTTGAGTAGTTTTTTTTATCCGATACTTTTTTACTCTTACTCAAGTAACTATTCAGACTATTACTTTTAGTTTTACTTGAGTAAATATTTCTATAAGTACTTTTACTTTTACTTGAGTACAGTTTTTGGGTACTCTACCCACCTCTGATCATAATGTAATTCAGCTCCAGACCCAGAAATATAACATTCTGGATACGGTTGCTCATTTACGCTTAAAGAAGATTAAGGAAAACAGTCTGACACCGTGGTATAATGAGCACACTCGCTCCCTAAAGAGAGCAGCCCGGAAAATGGAGCGCAGCTGGAGGAAAACAAAACTAGAGGTATTTCGTATTGCTTGGCGGGAAAGTACGCTATCCTACAGAAAAGCATTAAAAACTGCTAGATCTGATTACTTTTAATCTCTTTTAGAAGAAAACAGACATAACCTCAGGTATTTATTCAATACAGTGGCTAAACTAACGAAAAATAAAGCATCAACAGGTGTTGACATTTCCCAACAGCACAGCAGTAATGACTTTATGAACTACTTTACATCTAAGATCGATACTATTAGAGATAAAATTGTAACCATGCAGCCGTCAGCTATAGTATCGCATCAGATAGCTTGCTATAGATCGCCTGAGGAACAATTCCACTCATTCTCTACTATAGGAGAGGAAGATTTGTATAAACTTGTTAAATCATCTAAACCAACAACATGTTAGACCCTATTCCATCTAAGCTCCTAAAAGAGGAAGAGGTGCTTCCAGAAGTCATAGATCCTCTTCTGACTATTATTAATTCATCACTGTCATTAGGATATGTCCCAAAACCTTCAAACTGGCTGTTATTAAGCCTCTCATCAAAAAAACACAACTTGAGCCCAAAGAACTAGTTAATTACAGACCGATCTCGAATCTCCCTTTTCTGTCCAAGATACTAGAAAAGGTAGTATCCTCACAATTATATTCCTTCTTAGAGAAAAATGGTATCTGTGAGGATTTCCAGTCAGGATTTAGACCGTATCATAGTACTGAGACTGCTCTCATTAGAGTTACAAATGACCTCTCATCATCTGATCGTGGTTGTATCTCTCTATTAGTGCTTTACTTGTTACCCTTGGGAGATATCATCAGGAAACACTGTGTTAGCTTTCACTGTTATGCTGATGATACTCAGCTCTATATAACTTCGCGGCCCTGTGAAACATACCAATTTGAAAAACTAACGGAATGCATAGTCGATATAAAAAACTGGATGACGAGTAATTTCTTACTGCTAAATTATGAAAAAACAGGTGTTAATTATCGGGCCTAAAAACTCTGCATGTAATAACCTAGAACACTGTCTAAGACTCGATGGCTGCTCGTCAATTCTTCGTCATCAGTTAGGAACCTAGGTGTGCTTTTGATAGCAATCTTTCCTTTGAAAGCCACGTTTCTAGCATTTGTAAAACTGCATTTTTCCATCTCAAAAATATATCTAAATTACGACCTATGCTCTCAATGTCAAATGCAGAAATGTTAATCCATGTGTTCATGACCTCAAGGTTAGAATATTGTTGTTACGGGGCTGATGAGACGTGAGACATGCGGCTCCATTTGCAAGCTTTTATTTAAGACATGGTCATAAACAGGCATAGGTCAAACATTGGCAAACTGGTATGTAGAAGACAAGGGCAGTCCGGTAAACAAGCGAGGGTCAGTCGACGACGAACATAATCCAACAGGGCGAGGCTAGAGAGAAAGGTCCAGGCAGGGGCAAACAGTATCCGAACAGGGCAAGATGAGAGAGGTAATCCAAAGTACACAGGCAATGATCAGAAGACGAGGAAACAGACAAGGCAAGACTAAGCTAAGGCTAGAAAACTAAAGTAGGCTCCGTAAGGTAGCCATCAGCTATAGCAGTGATACACGCTAAACAATACTCGGCGATCTGAGCAGGAACTGAGTGAGTGTTATGTAATGTGTGTGTGATTGGTTCCAGGTGAGCGTGTGATTGGTTACAAGTGAGCATGTGATTAGTGAAATGGCAGATGGGAAATGTAGTCCAGGGTATAGTGTAACAGTCTGTGTAGTGTGAGAGTCCATGTAGTGAGCGGGTGACCTCTGGTGGTGAGTGAATGGAAGTTCATAGGCCGGATTCGTGACAATTGTAATGCTTTATTGGGTGGTTGTTCTGCACGCTTAATAAACAAACTACAGCTGGTCCAAAATGCAGCAGCTAGAGTTCTTACTAGAAGCAGGAAGTATGACCATATTAGCCCGGTTCTGTCAACACTGCACTGGCTACCTATTAAACATCGTATAGATTTTAAAATCTTGCTTATTACTTATAAAGCCCTGAATGGTTTAGCACCTCAGTATTTGAACGAGCTCTTGTTACATTATAGTCCTCCACGTCCGCTGCGTTCTCAAAACTCTGGCCATTTGATAATACCTAGAATATCAAAATCAACTGCAGGCGGCAGATCCTTTTCCTATTTAGTGCCAAAACTCTGGAATAACCTACCTAACATTGTTCGGGAGGCAGACACACTTCGTCAATTTAAATCTAGATTAAAGACCCATCTCTTTAACCTGGCCTAAGCATAACACACTCGCTGCTGTTCTGGGATCTCTTTCTCGAATCCACACCTGGAGTTCAGGGGACAGCATTCTAAGATATTGCTCCAGAATGATGATTTCACTCACCTCCTCCACAGTTTTCCTCTTAGGCTGGATACACTTTCCAAAGAGTTCTTTGAGCCGATTGTAAAGCTCCTTTGGACTCTCAGTTGGATCTACTGTTAAGGAACGGAACTTTTGTCGATAAGTTTCAGCACTGACATCATATTTCTTTAAAATAGCATACTTCACTTTATCCAGAATTGATTCTATGTAGGCCACACTGGGTTAACACCATGCTTTTCCAGGATTGTTTTCCCCCACGCCACGCCCCCAGCTATGACACGACACCGACCAAGCCAATTAGTTGGTTGAACGTTTCCTCAGTTTTCTTGCATTGACCGTCTGAAGCAATGCTGTGTGAATCATCAGCTGTGAAGTCAGGGTTTATATTAAATAATACAGTTGTTTCAGACCTGAAAAAAGCAACTGTTTTAACCCAGATAGACTGAATTTTCAAATCGCAGTCATGAAGACATTAGACTTTGTAAAAATGGCCACATTTTTTATTAAAAGCAACAAACGGATCACAGATGTTTCAAAATGAGCAGTGGACGATGGATGACAGATAAACGATTGCTGCAAACTTTGCTTTAATGTAATGAGAATGGAATCCGAGTGAGACGGAGGCTCTAACCATTAGGCCACGACTGCCCCTGAATGCCTTTCATAGATGCCAAGTCCAGAAAAAAAAAATGCTTAGACTTCTTTTTATGAGCAAAAATGCATAAAGGACCATTTACTCTAAGAATGAGAAAGCAAAGCAAAATCAACAGCAAAGGAGCCCGTTCATAGGAATGCATTGTTTCAGCTCATATGCTGTGGTGAACGTGTGCTCTGGGTGAAAACGGGCCTTACGAGTGTGAATCCATACAGTCTGTTAGAGGACACGTCTGGCAGATGTAGTAAATCACTGATACATAAAGTAATCAGTCAGATTCATTTATTCAGATTAAAATATTTACACTGACAAACTGAATATTCAGCAGGAATCAAACAATTTACAATAATAATAATCACCAAACAGCTAAATTAATCTTACAAGAACCGGAACATGTTCATTTACTGCTCAATGTTTGTTTATGCTTCTGGAAGTTCTGGAAATACGTGTTAGAACGGTCTTTATACTCTGGCAGAGCTTTAAAAAACCCTCATTAAAAAACAAATTCTAAAACTAAATAAACTGAAAACTGTGCTGTGGCTTCTTCACGGTGTCCAAACGACAAACATGAGAAAGTCAATCTTTATCACTGAAAAAATGTGAGCAGAATAAAGCTGGTGGAAGATCCAGAGCGTGTTTGTGAGGGTCAGTTCAGCCAGCTACTGTTGAGCTGAGTCTGATTCTTGATGCTGGTGTCCATCTTCAGCACTTCTCTGACGGCCATCGTGGCGTAGGTGGAGGACGGCAGAGAAAACTCCATCTTCAGGGCCCGATACTGCCCTTCTGCACACACACATATATACACATACATATATATATATATATATATATATATATACACACACACATACAGAACTATAAAAATCTTTAGTCCACTGTCTGAAAACACCCTACAATCTCTAGCATTTACAATTTTTATCCAACAAGCCAGCTGACTTCTTAGGGTGCGTTCACACTGAAAGCGATTTGGAGTGACAAAACAACTGGAAGTCTTTATTTTCAATGAGAGACGGTGATTTGAGGTGACATGACCGGCAGACACCGTTGGGGATACAACAAGGTTAAGAAAAGTTCAATTTTATGTGATGCAGTGACTTCCAATGCATTTAAATGTTCAATTTTATTAAGACTGAATCAGTAATTCATCTCTTAAAATGTCAAGTAAATGTTTTAGTTTAATAGATAATAACCATATATATACACACTCACACATACAGTACTGTAAAAGTCTTAAGGCCATTAGTATTTTCACCAACAAAAAAAAATGGTTTTAAGCCAGCTATTTCTATCTTTTGCTGTAGTGTGTCAGTATTAATCAGTTTACATTTCCAAACATTGCTTTTCCCATTTATTGTAATAATGCAGTGAGATTTTTGTCTGTTTAGGAGTCTCGACAGCAGCCAGTGCTACACATAGAAACGGAGACAGACTAAATCCAGAAGAACTGTGGTGACGAATCCGAGATGCTTGAAGAAGCCTTCCTGCAAAGCTACAGTACTGTGAGAAGTTTTAGGCACTTGTGTAAAAATGCTGTAAAGTGTGGATGCTGTCAAAAATAATGTCATAAATAGATTTTATTTGTCAATTAACTTCTATTAACTAAATCAAATCATCATTTAGTGTGGCCATCCTTTGTGTTTAAAACAGCTTTTGTCCTCTGTGAACTTGCACATAGTTTTTCAGGTAGCTTTGCAGGAAGGTTTCTTGAAGTGTTTTGGAGTCGTCGCCACAGTTCTTCTGGATTTAGTCTGCCTCAGTTTTTTCTGATTCTTCATGAAATCAGATCTCTGTGTGCAGCCCTGGCTGTTGTCAGACTCCTTGAGCAAACAAAAATCTCACTGCATTATTACAATTAATGGCAATACCAATGTTTGGAAATGTAAACTGATATTTCCTACCGACACTACAGCAAAAGATAGAAATAACTGACTTAAAATAATTTTTTTTTGTTGTTGGTGAAAATACTTACGGCCTAAGACTTTTGCACAGTACTAATATATATATATATATATACATACATACATACATATATACATATATACACATACATACATAAAATGTTATATATATATATATATATAGATATATATATATTAGGGGTGGGAATCGCAGGGTACCTCACGGTACGATACGAATCACGATACGATAATATCGCGATACCGCGATTCTGTGATAATCGATATATTGCTAGACAATCCTATAACGATACATCACGATATCGGTCTAACTATGAAAACAAAATGCCTGTGAAAAGGGTAAGTGCAAGTTTTCTCTCTTTATTCAAGCCCAAACTGAGAAAACGGCACAAAAAGTTCTGTAAATCAAATTTAACATGTTAAGTAAATTAATCATTTTATTCTTGGACTTATTAAAAGCTTACACATTTCTTTGTGTGTAAACCAACACACTGCACACTTCTGCGCCGCATTATATAGCCTATATATATATATAAGATAGAAATAACTGACTTAAAATAATTTTTTTTTGTTGTTGGTGAAAATACTTACGGCCTAAGACTTTTGCACAGTACTAATATATATATATATATATACATACATACATACATATATACATATATACACATACATACATAAAATGTTATATATATATATATATATAGATATATATATATTAGGGGTGGGAATCGCAGGGTACCTCACGGTACGATACGAATCACGATACGATAATAGTGGTAAACAGCAACAGTGTAGGTATGAATTTAGATCTTTTGTGTTTAAAAAAAATATCGATACTTGGTGCCAGAGTATCGATAACGTCTCACGGCCGGAAATATTGCGATAAATCGGCACATCGATTTATTGTCCCACCCCTAATATATATATATATGTGTATATATATATATATATATATATATTGGACTTATTAAAAGCTTACACATTTCTTTGTGTGTAAACCAACACACTGCACACTTCTGCGCCGCATTACAGTTCTGACAAGGTTTTGTTTTGTCGTCCATGCCATAGGTGCAGATTTATGTTTCTGCCGGTCGGTGCCCACTGCATAACGCACACTTGTAATATCTAAAGAGAGAGAGAGCATCCAGTTTTGTTGACATAAAAACTATATATATATATATACATACATACATATACACATATAGTATATGTACAGTATTTGTAATTAGCTAAATACACTGCCTGGCCACTTGATTTAAATGAGCAAATACTTCAGTGTCTGGGAGTGGATCATTATGACAGTGATTAATGTTTCTGGCATGTTCCTAACTGATGCAGCATGTAGCTAATTTATTAAACATCCGTGTATGAAGACGGATCCCATATTCTAGGATGACAATGTCAAATTTTAATCGGGCACAAATTGTGCAAGAATAATTCAGGGAGTTCACCACAGAGTCATGACCTTTAACCCCACTGACAGTCTTTAGGATGTGCTGGAGACTTTACTTTTTGTAAATGATATGATCACAGACAATAACTTAGATGTGCTCTGTTTGACAGAAACCTGGCTAAAACCTGATGATTACATTATTTTAAACGAGTCTACCCCCCAAGATTACTGTTATAAACATGAGCCACGTCCAAAAGGTAAAGGGGGAGGTGTTGTTACAATTTATAATAATATTTTCAGTATTTCTCAGAGCTCTGGTTTCAAGTATAATTTGTTTGACGTAATTGTAGTTCAAATGACATTACCTAGAAAAACAAGTGTTAATGATAAATCCCCCTGTGACGTTTCTACTGGCTACTGTATACAGGCCACCAGGGCACCATACAGACTTTATTAAAAGCCTGGAAAATGGAGCGCAGCTTGAGGAAAACAAAACTAGAGGTATTTCGTGTTGCATGGAGGGAAAGTACTTCTACTTATAGAAAAGGTCTAAAAACTGCTTGATCTGCTTACGTTTCGTCTTTCTTAGAAGAGAACAAACACAACCCGTCATTTATTCAATACAGTGGCTAAATTAACAAAAAAAAAATCAGCAGACGCAGACATTTCCCAACAGCACAGCAGTAATGACTTTGAACTTATTTACTTCCAAGATCAATACTATTAGAGATAAAATTGTAACCATGCAGCCGTCAGCTACAGTATCGCATCAGATAGCTTGCTATAGATCGCCTGAGGAACAATTCCACTCATTCTCTACTATAGGAGAGGAAGAATTGTATAAACTTGTTAAATCATCTAAACCAACAACATGTATGTTAGACCCTATTCCATCTAAGCTCCTAAAAGAGGTGCTTCCAGAAGTCATAGATCCTTTTCTGACTATTATTAATTCATCAATGTCTTTAGGATATGTCCCTAAAACCTTCAAATTGGCTTTTATTAAGCCTCATTAAAAAACCTTGATCATAGAGAATTAGTTAATTACAGGCCGATCTCAAATCTCCATTTTCTGTCAAAAATACTAGAAAAGGCAGTATCCTCTCAGCTATGTTCCTTCTAGAGAGAAATGGTATCTCTCAGGATTTTCAGTCAGGATTTAGACCTGCTCTCATTAGAGTTACAAATGACCTGCTCTTATCACCGGATTGTGGTTGTATCCCTCTATTAGTGCAATT
>NW_015644366.1:43076-55867 GCF_001515625.1 Sinocyclocheilus rhinocerous
TTAAATCATCTAAACCAACAACATGTATGTTAGACCCTATTCCATCTAAGCTCCTAAAAGAGGTGCTTCCAGAAGTCATAGATCCTTTTCTGACTATTATTAATTCATCAATGTCTTTAGGATATGTCCCTAAAACCTTCAAATTGGCTTTTATTAAGCCTCATTAAAAAACCTTGATCATAGAGAATTAGTTAATTACAGGCCGATCTCAAATCTCCATTTTCTGTCAAAAATACTAGAAAAGGCAGTATCCTCTCAGCTATGTTCCTTCTAGAGAGAAATGGTATCTCTCAGGATTTTCAGTCAGGATTTAGACCTTATCATATTACGGAGACTGCTCCCATCAGAGTTACAAATGACCTGCTCTTATAATCTGATCGTGGTTGTATTTCTTTATTAGTGCTACTGGATCTTAGTGCTGTGTTTGGCACCATCGACAACAACATTAGACTGCAAATAGAATAGACTACAAAATTATGTTGGCATTAGTGGAATTGCATTGTCATGGTTCAAATCTTACTTATCTGTCCGTTATCCATTCGTAGCAGTGAATGAAGAGATATCATATCGATCACAAGTACAGTATGGAGTACCACAAGGCTCAGTACTAGGACCGCTGCTTTTCACACTTTAGATGTTACCCCTGGGAGATATAAGCAGGAAACATAGTATTAGCTTTCACTGTTATGCTGATGATACTCAGCTCAGTATTTCTTCGCGGGCCGATGAAACCTACAATTCACAAAACTAACAGAATGCATAGTTGATATAAAAAACTGGATGACTAGTAATTTCCTACTGCTAAATTCTGACAAAACAGATGTTTTAATTATTGGACCAAAAAACTCTGCATGTAATAACCTAGAACACTCTCTAAGACTTGATGGCTGCTCTGTCAATTCTTCGTCATCAGTTAGGAACCTAGGTGTGCTATTTGATAGCAATCTTTCCTTTGAAAGCCACGTTTCTAGCATTTGTAAAACTGCATTTTTCCATCTTAAAATATATCTAACCCAAACTCTGGAATAACCTACCTAACATTGTTCGGGAGGCAGACACACTCTGTCAGTTTAAATCTAGATTAAAGACCCATCTCTTTAACCTGGTTTACACATAACACACTATCGTATTTCTGTAGTTCAAATCCGTTAAAGGTAGGGCTGTGCAAAAAATTGAACGCGATTTTCATGCTCATCTCGTCAGTAAAGCTGGTTCTGTGATTAGTAGTAAATCTCCAGCACGTGCTTTCAGATGGAGCGGCATTTACTACACAGAGCCGTAGATCACTGACAAGCTACGCAAAATCGCGTTCAAAATCAGCAATGAATCGTCGCATGGCCCCCCGATTGAGCCTGTTTTCTCCCATGGTTTTTTTTTTCCATTCTGTCACCGATGGAGTTTTGGTTCCTTGCCGCTGTCGCCTCTGGCTTGCTTAGTTGGGGACACTTGACTGATTGCACAGACAATATTGGAAGAAAGCTGAACTGGATGATGTCATCACTGAATCAACTGACTTTAGCTGGAAAAATGACTCTGTTATTGTCTTCTTGCTTTATTGACAAACTATTTTCCTGTGTGATACTCAGTATTATATAAAGCGCTATACAAATAAAGGTGACTTGACATCACATACAGAGTGCTTCCACTCTCCCACTGGCAATATAAGATTAATGCAACCCTTTGATGGAAATAAATGTTGTGATGTTGTGCAAGGCTGTGGAAACAATGCACACTGTGATCAAAGCTAAAGACGGTGCAACGAAAAAGTGTGTGACATTTTTTGGCCAGGCAGAGAATAAACCAACAGAAGTCTATAGAACGTCCCTATTCAGAGAGCTGAGTAAATGTGTGTGTTTTGGACCTTTGAGGTAAACCGGAGCTGGAGCGTTTTCTAATTTCTCCACATCTGTGTGAACAAGAGGCACTCGTGGATCATCATACTGGATCAGCTCCCTTTGGAGAAGAAAGATCAGATGAACTCCATCAGAACTAAAGCTCAAGCTCAAAGCGCAGGAGCAGAGCGAGTTAACGAAGCTCACTCACCAGCTGACGTCACTGGGGCGAGTGAGGATCCTCCTGTAAGCGCCGGCCAGAGAGTAATCCCGAACTTTGTGCCTCATGCTATCGATGTCCAGGTCATCAGCGCTCAGCATGTCTCTGTAGCCTCCACCCACTGCAGGAGACCCACAAACGGCCAGAACACCAGTGAGGAATCAAACACCACCAACAGAAAACACATCTGACCAGCCGAAGAAGATCAGCGGCTGAAAAACGGACGAGCAGAGCTGCTTCTTCTCTTGATGCTAAAGCACACAAACCGTCTTCTCTCTGTTTCTTAATCTTTGCAACTCCAAAGCCCCCATTAACCATACTATAATTCAACTATATTCAACCCGCCACCATGATTACTCACAATATCTACCCACTAAAATATTTGTAGACAATATATTTTTAAAATATTTTAGAGACTGACACAGTTTAAAAAATCTACATTAATGGCATTTTACCATTTTATGAATTTCTGACTTTTCTAACTCTTCCATGTCTAGAAATCACACTTTTACAATGAGGCTTCCTCATATATCCAGATTCTCCCACAATGCCTCACCGCTGTGAGTGGGATAAATGACGTCAAACCCCGGCAGTGGCATCACCACGTCATGAACGGAGTGTTTCTCTGCCTCGTCAGCGGACAGAACGTGAGCAGAGCCTGAAAAACACGAGAGATTCTGTCAGCATCACCATCACACACACACACTCACACTCAGACACACACACACACACACACACACAGACACACTCTCTCTCTCACACACACACACACACTCACACTCAGACACACACACACACACACACACACAGACACACTCTCTCTCTCACACACACACACACACTCACACTCAGACACACACACACACACACACACACAGACACACTCTCTCTCTCACACACACACACACACTCACACTCAGACACACACACACACACACACACACAGACACACTCTCTCTCTCACACACACACACACACTCACACTCAGACACACACACACACACACACACACAGACACACTCTCTCTCTCACACACACACACACACTCACACTCAGACACACACACACACACACACACACAGACACACTCTCTCTCTCACACACACACACACACTCACACTCAGACACACACACACACACACACACACACTCACTCTCACACACACTCACACTCTTGCGCACACACACACACAGACACACTCACACACTCACAGACACCAGGTCTGTACGTTAACTTTTTTTTCCACATAGCACTGGTGCTACAGAAGTTGAAAGTTTTGTAGCAGTAGGGCTGGGTATCGTTCAAAATTTTTCGATATCGATACCGATACCTTGACTTCGATACACGTGATGACACAGAAGAACTCATCCACAATATCCACATTGACCGCCACAAATATCCAGCGCCCCCTGCCATCAGCTCCCGAGTCTCACACACACGAGCGCGACTTCAGCACTAGATTTAGCAACTTTCAGACCCTTTTAGCAGTATTTGCTCTCTCAGTCAGTAGAAAATATGGTTAACACTCGGTTACACTCCACGCGCACACACACTCACACAGTCGCGCGCGCGCACACACTCACACAGTCGCGCGCGCACACACAGTTGCGCACACACACACACAGACACACTCACACACACTCACGTGCACACACACACAGACACACACGCACACTCACTTCCTCTGAGAACCAGATCTCCCTCCACAGCTCTGAGCCCGAAGGCCTCCATGCGTTTGCTGACCATACAGTTCCAGACGTAACTCTGATAGCTGTGGATGTACATCAGCCTGTTGTTACGAGGGATCTGAAGCAGGATAAAGACAGTTAGAGCACTGCGGAGGTCAATAGCGTGTGGGGTTATTTCATGATGTGAAACATTGGGTTCTCTCACCAGTCCGAATGCTGTGATGATGTTGTTTTTGCCGTACTTGGCCAGGCCTCGCAGTAACTGGCCCTCCACGCAGCGTTTGACCGGCAGTTTCTTGAGGGCCGCCTCTGGGTCCTGAGAGCGCGCCCACTCCTCTCTGCACTTCACCAGATAGCCCTTCTCCGCTGGACGCACCGCCAGAGAGACAAACACTCGGTTACACTCCAAAACACCAGCACACAAGTGTGAACAGCTGTTCTCGCTCTAGCATTATTACTCCGGCATTATGGTGTTATTTTACTGACAAATGTCAAGAGCGCACTGTTGTAGCGCGAAAGTACATTAATATGATGCGCGAGCGTGAATCTCTTCGCTCACACATGGATTTCCTTTGCTCTCACACTAAACCGGACGTGCTCTCAGATACACGCTGCTCTCGCCCAGAGGGTGTGCGCGCACTTAAAACGTGTCCACTGCAATCGCAAAGCTCTCATCTCACTCAAAGTGTGCGTGCTCAAACTACGTCCTGTGCACTCACAAATCTCTCCGTGCTCTTGTGCTAGAAATGAATTATTTTCACACCTGGACTAAACGTTGTCAAAAGTTATCAACCAATCAGACTTCCGTGTGAATCAGACTTCAGGAATGCTGCGTGAAATCTAATTGGCTGAGAGGGAACTGCACCTGGAATTATTTTGACAATCAAAGATGGATGCAATTTCGTTACTATTTAATAATATTTAGCAATATTAATATATTAGAAATTACTGGGATTGGGGTGCTTGGACGATTTGTACAAATAAATAACCGAGTAGTCTGTCTGTCTAACTGGTCAAACCCCTCTGAGCGATTTATCTAAAAACAACATATTATAGCCTGTAAGGCTTTTAAGACACTGCATATTAAAAGATCAATGTTATATTATATTATGTCAGATACCTCAACTGAATTTAAAATCAGTGCAATGAATTCTCAATCTGTACAATGATGCCAATAATAAGTAACAATTATAAAGTTTCCTTTCAAATCAACATCAAATGCTAAATGTAAATGATGCACAAGATATAACACAATAAATGCTGTGATAGAATCGCTGTTTGGACATTTATTGGGAGTTTTTTTTTCATCCAAAGTTTGTTTTCAGTTAGATATTTTTTTCATGAAAACTCACTTCATATTAGCTACACATTCAATGGCACAAGACAGTTAATATACAGTTACAGATAACTATTGTCTGCAAATTCATTAAACCCATAGAATATAATGATGTTATGACAAATATTCATTATGGAGGTATCTATGGAAGTAAAATAAAGACAAATGTCTTTGAAACAAAAAAGCATGTTGAATTGCACTAACTGAAAACAATAATGCATTGCATTAACAGTGCTTTGCATGTGCTGTCAGTCGCTCACCAGCAGGTGGCGCAAGACCAAAGCAACAGGTAGAGCAAGCCATTCATTCACAGAAACTGATCTGCAGAAATGGACCAAGCAGTAAATATAAGTTATGATTATCAGGGCCAGCATATATGCGGAAAAGCTAATTAAGACTCAAGAGCTGTGTTTACGTTTAATTCAGCATCTTCGCTGTTACTCGTTTCCCTGTGAAGCCACATGTAAGCAACTTTCTCTACCAAGGAGATTATAATGCTATTTTACCCGACGCTGATATACAGAACTAACATTACATCTAATATATTGATTTCGGTTGCTTAGTTTTAACTCCAGGATTCCCCAACCACACCTAACACGACTCAGTGAACTAATACAGTGACATAAACAAGACCTCAGTCAGTCAGATGTGCAACGCTGAACTTTCTGCCGAATTTGAACCACTTTATTAGTGGAAGCGAATTTGTAAAGTGAAATAAAATGGACTGAAAATTGCCTGTCGAATATTATACATCGTATTTTTAAACAGATTGAATATTTCGGAAGTGAACTCTGGAAGGTGAATATGAATTACTGAATTTTTAATTATGAAAATGTGTGTGAAATATTTTGAATTGAAATATTGACAGCTTAAATAAACAACTATGTTAAATTTCAGCCCCTAAAAACGCAAGCCCTGAAAATACAAGGCATAAAAATGCAAGCACTGTTAATGCAATGCATTATTTTTTCAGTTAGTGCAACTCAAGATGCTTTTTTGTTTCAAAGACATATGGCATTATTTTGCTTCCATAGCATCTTTGGCCTCCACATTTTAATTATTTAGGGAATAGTGCATCTGACTCTGATCTAGTTCTGTCCTAAAGGTGACCTATTATGCCCCTTTTTACAAGATGTAAAATAAGTCCCCAGAGTGTGTATGTGAAATTTTAGCTCAAGATAACCCACAGATCATTTTTTATAGCTTGTTGAAATTGCCACTTTTAGGGTATGAGCCAAAACGCGCCGTTTTTGTGTTTGTTGGTATCGATCCCTCTTTCAGAAGCAACCTTTGCACAACTCCAGTTACTGGAGACACTTTACTCCACAACACTTTAATGAATCTTTGGCTCTGACATTATATCTCCAGCAGCTACAGCAAGAAAACAGTAATGGCGGACCGCTGCTTCTCACTCAGGGCTGTGTCTATGCTAATAGGGCAGAGAGCATCACAAATGGGTGGGACTTTATTTTTATATATATTTCAATCGAAGTACATTTGCTTTCACACACTGTGGCCACACAACTGTGTTCAAACACCTTATAAAAGTGATTTTTGCATAATAAGTCCCCTTTACATCAGAAGATATTTTTATATATATTTCAATCGAAGTACACAAGACATGTATGACCACATGAACTTTAAAGAATCATATACATTTTTGGTTTGTTTAGATAAATCGCTCAGAGGGGTTTGACCAACCAGTTAGACAGACTAGGATATTTATTTGTACAAATCATTCAAGCACCCCAATCCCAGCCATTTCTAATATACATTTGATTAATATTGCTAAATATTATTAAATTGTAACGAAATTGCAGATCCATCTTTTGTCTAAAGAATTCCAGGTGCAGCTCCCTCTCAGCCAATTAGATTTCACGCAGCATTTTAATCGGTCAGTCGCGGAAGTCTGATTGGATGATAACTTTTCACAACGTTTAGTTCAGGGGTTAAAATAATTCATTTCTAGCGCAAGAGCACGGAGAGATTTGTGAGTGCACAGGACAGTTTTAGTGAGAGCAGAGATTCTCGATTGCACGGACAGGTTTTAAGAGCACACTAGGGATGGAACGATTACCGGATTGATGATAAATCATGATAAAATTCCCCACGGTTAGTATTACAGTTTCATCTTTTAATTATCATTAAAACCGTATTCGATTACTGTGATTTGAACACCTGAGGGTAAATAAATACTGCCCAGCACAGTTTTCAGTAACAGTCTCATGTGCGCACAGCACGCAGAGTAGTTTTGTTTTGTGTGAAAACATGGCGGAAAAGCTGGGAGGTTTTAAAAGAGTGCTAAGGGATTAATACAAATGAATATATGAATGAATTAATTATATGAATGCAACTCTGAAGGTTCTGACTGTCTTCAGAAAAGATTTGATAGCATTTTGTTTTCATCTTCACTCCATGTAATACCTAATAAAGAAGTGTTCTTATCGTAATACTGCTTTGTCCACAGAGGTTACGGGGAAACGGCTCTAATTCTGCTGTTCCAATAGCGCCACCTGCTGTCAGCGAGTGGATTTACAGAGACTTATATTTACATTCAGTCTGTGCAGTATTTGTCTGGCCAAAAAAATGGACCGAATTTGCATAACCTGCCGTAAATTTTGACTGGTTGATGAAAAACAAGCTTATGTGGATTCTACACATTTAAATAATTCAGATAAGGTATCTAGAATTATTTATGTAGCAGATAAAATCCATATAATCATTTACTAATCAATTATCATTTTGACTTAACCCTTTTCTTTATTTCAAGGCTGAAATGTGAGAAACTTTAATTACATTTTATGAAACTTTTCAAAGCTATAATTGAACATTTCGTACATGCTATTAGATAAACTGTCGTCAGTCATGCTGTCATTTAAAATCCGGACATCATTATGTGTCGGTACTTTTTTAACATATCCAGCACATTTTAAACAATACCGTGATAATACTGATAACCATGATAATTTAGTGCGAGAGCAAAGAAAATCCGCGTGCGAGCGAAGAGATTCATGCTTGCACATCATATTAATGTACTTTCGCGCTACAACAGTGCACCATATGGCATTAATAAAGGTGTTTTCTTTTGAAACCGGTAACCATCATGTAATTAGCGTTGGTGACAGCAGGAGCGCAGTGATCTCCCAATCAAACACTGATGCAATAGGCTAGAGGAGAACCAGCCTCCCCGAATTAATCTGGTTTCACAAGTCTTTTTCTCCTGATGGAGGTTTGATTCCTGTCACTTTTGGCTTGATAACTGAGAGCTTATAGACAATTACTATTCAGTAAAATCAATCTATTCAGCTGTGCTTGAAACGATCCAGTGAAGTCACTGAATAACCGAACTGAAAGACTGAATAATGCCATTATAGTCTGCAGAGCTGCTTTTTAGCTGAAATTCCTGATTGTACAATTTTGCAGCACTGATGCTGTTTTCTGTTTACTGCTGTAAAGCTGATCTGAAGCAATCTGTATTGTAAAAAGCACAACATGACTTGTTTGTGTTTTGCATTCAAACTCATCAAGCTCATTTGTGCGCTTCATTAATGTTCAGTGTCAGATGAGCACGGATGGACACAAAGCTCTAGCTCACCCGATATCTCACAGAAATAAGTGTATTTTACTCAAATGAAAGACATTAGTCACATTTTACTGAAACACTCTCTTAAGTCACTGGTACGTGGCTCACCTGCACTCAATGAGTAAGTGTAGAAATGACTGAAGGAAAGGCTAATGAGAGAATCTGACCTCCAGGACGAGGTTTCAGGATGAGATCCACGACCTCCTTCCAGTTGTTCTGCAGTATAGCCCTGTGAATAAGAGCCAACGGCAAACCATGAGTTTCAGAGACACAGGTGTGAGTGTGTGTGTGCGTATGAGTGTGTGCGCGCGCACGTGTATGTGTGTGTGAGTGAGTGCGTGTGTGTGCGCGTGTGTGTGCATGCATATGTGTGAGTGCGTGTGTGTGAGTGTGCGCGTTTTTGTGACAAATGAGGACATAAATGTGTATAATGACAAAGGTATGACATAGGTATTACAAGGAGAAGGTGACTTTTCAGGACATTACCCCATGTCCCCACTTTTCAAAACGCATATAAATCACACAGAATGAGTTTTTTTGAGAAAGTAAAAATGCAGAAAGTTTCCTGTGAGGGGTAGGTTTAGGGGTAGGGTTGGTGTAGGGCAATAGAATATACGGTCTGTACAGTATAAAAAACATTACGCCTATGGGATGTCCCCACTTTTCACAAAAACAAACCTGTGTGCGTATGAGTGTGTGTGTGTGTGTGTGCGTGCGTATGTATGTGCGTGTGTGTATGTGTGAGTGCGTATGAGTGAGTGTGTGTGTGTGTGCGTATGAGTGTGTGCGCGTGCGTGTGTATGTGTGAGTGCGTGCGTGCGTGTGTATGTGTGAGTGCGTGTGCGTATTCGTATGCGTATGCGTATGAGTGAGTGTGTGTGTGTGTGTGCGTACAGCCGAATCCAGGACATTTTGGGCAATTAAGAAATCCCGGCCGGACGCATTTTTGTAGGTCCAAAAAGAGAACATGTCCGGGGAAAAGGGTCTTCTTACATTACTGACAAACTATTTCCCTGTTTAAAACGGTAAAGCTGCTTTGACACGACTAGTATTGTAGAAAGCACTATACAAATAAAGGTGACTTGACTTGACCAGGGAAAACATACTGCATGGCCACACTGGTCGAGCTGATCTACCTGCAACAATAACCAGCTTAACTAGCTTGTGCCAGTGACAAACCAGCAGTGCTCATAGAACTTCAACATGAGGGTGAATAAATGAAGAATTTTAGATTTTTCTCCCTTAACTCTTCCTTGCAGCCCAGCTTAGAATGAAGCGAGTCTAAACCGGTTTAAATGTTTATCAGACCGAGAGAACAAAACATGCGTCAACCAGCAGCAGTGTCTCACCTGAGAACCACCGTGAAGTGGTTTCCCTGCAGTTCTCCAAGTTTCAAGGGCTGTTTCTTATAGCTGAAGTTCCCCAGCTTCAGGTTCATGAGGCATTTGTTGAGGTGAGACAGTCTCTCAGCGCTGATCCTGTGGAGACACATTCAGATTCATGTAAACACGAGCGAGTCTGAGGACAGCAGACATCTGACGGGGTTCACTCACTTCAGCACTGCGATCTCCTGCACCGTGACGGCCCTCTTGTCTTTGGTGCCCATGTAGGAGAACATGTTGGGTCTGACCCTACAGAAACAGAGGAGGAGCTGTGAGCGGGGCGTTAGGGAGCGGCAGCGGCGGCTCAGACCAGTGTTTCACAGACCTGAGCTCCAAGTTTCAAGGGCTGTTTCTTATAGCTGAAGTTCCCCAGCTTCAGGTTCATGAGGCATTTGTTGAGGTGAGACAGTCTCTCAGCGCTGATCCTGTGGAGACACATTCAGATTCATGTAAACACGAGCGAGTCTGAGGACAGCAGACATCTGACGGGGTTCACTCACTTCAGCACTGCGATCTCCTGCACCGTGACGGCCCTCTTGTCTTTGGTGCCCATGTAGGAGAACATGTTGGGTCTGACCCTACAGAAACAGAGGAGGAGCTATGAGCAGGGCGTTAGGGAGCGGCAGCGGCGGCTCAGACCAGTGTTTCACAGACCTGAGGAACTTGGACAGGAGGTTGATGGCGTCCATGGTGTCCTTGTTCTCTTTATAGAGCACGAAATGACAGAAACTCCCGCGGTTCTTCGGCCACGAGTGCTTTCGAGGGGCTTCGGTGGGACACATGAGGAAGAGACGAAAGACACAACATGAAAATGCAGCACAGACTCAAACAACATATAACTGAGTTTTTTTTAAATTGCTTTATTTAAATTTTTTAACAAAAACATATGTGGTCAATAACACCAGTGCAATATCTACAAAAACTATTCATCAAATCAATTTAGACGGCAGCATTGCATGTGCTACTGAACTGAGCATTAACACTCACAGCTTATTATATTCAGAACACCTCCACAATATTTCCACACAATAACAGCTTTTTAATTAGCACAGCTGTCGGGTTATCAGTATAATTCAAGCACTGTTTCCTGATGTTTTAACTAGAGATGCACCGATCTATCGGCCGATTTTCCTCATGATCGGCCCGGATCGGTGATCGGTCGGTCAGTCTCGCTTCTTTCCGATTCGTTTTGTTACCAGCGGCACAGGCAATAACATCAGCCGCGGATTCTCGCTCTCTTCTCTCCGACGACCCCTTCTCTCTCACACACGTCTCATTCACTCCGGTTAAATAGTGCTTGTATTGAGCATTATTTTAGTCATTCCCGCAGGTTTTGCGCTTACTAGTGGATCAATATTAGTGGAGCGCACACAAGCCGCGCTCAGTCTCAAACAGCTTGTGAGCCACAAATACCAAAATGAGTGGCTAACTGCGCTAAAACGTTCAAATACATACAAAATTATGTCAAAATGCCCGTCTTGGCGAGTATCCAGTTAAACGCAGTCAGTTTTGGAACGTTAAATAGTTGAGAAAGAGAACGCATGTTGTGTAAGATGGGCCTGTTTACACCTGGTCACTTCATGGGTTTTGTCTGATGGGATAGCTATCAGATCGTGTAAAGACCAGGTGTAAATGCCCTCCGAAACGCATTCGAGACGGATATAAATCCGATCGCTCAAACCACTTTAGGAGGTGGTCTGGGACGCATTCCAGACGAAACTGGACCAGTGTAAATGCATCTGGTTGTTGAAACCACATATGTAAATGTTACTCCTCCCAAAATGATAAAATAATAAACTTGCAATTTTTTTTATTTGTTCTTATTTTATTACTGACTTTTTACTTGTTTTTTTATGAAAATAAAACTTTGTGTTAAAGAATAGTAGATTTTTGTTTGTATATACTGTCAATTATAGTTCTTAGAAAGAAAATCGGAATCGGCAAAAATCGGTATCGGCAGATCACACTAACAAAAAAATCGGAATCGGCGCATCTCTAGTTTTAACATCTTTAGTTGCAGTCAGCAGACGGAGGTCAAGAGACAAGTTTTCACAGCTCTGGGTACAGCAAAAAATGTCTTCATGGAATAAACATATTCACTATATATTTCTACATACTACACTGCTTCAGTCACTTGGTTTGTATTTCTGCACACCTCAAACACAGAACAACATCACCCAACATAAGCACGCTTCTGGCAATCACCTCAGCTTTACTCTGCTATTTTGGGATCCTGATTTAGTCCTACAGATTCATAAAGGCACATTAAAATTGTGATCAAAAATTCTAAATAAAAGATGGTTCGTCAGCATTTGAATGAATTCACTTTTTGAATGAAAGTCCAACAGAAGGACAGATTCCCCGACGCGCCCGTCCCGGGGCCGATGTGCGATCGATCTTACCTGCCGAGGGCCGGAGCTCTGTCCAGAGAGCGAGAGGAGCGTTAGGAGAACAAGAGAGCGTTACTCGGGACAGTGAGGAGACACGCATGCGTTCACAGCGCAGCTCTGGGAACCGTTCCGTTCCATTCAACTCACTGATAGTCCAGGTGATGATATGTGCAAAATTTGAGGTGATATGTTCACTTCTTCATAAAAGCATGAAACTTGGTACAATTGTACAGGTTAGGGCCCTTAGGCATGGGATGGTATGAGATTTTGACAGTATGATAACCCTAACCAAAAATATCATGGTTTCATGGTATCACGGTATTGTCGTTACAGCTCTAAAATGTGTTATTTTTAAATGA
>NW_015644366.1:55938-61214 GCF_001515625.1 Sinocyclocheilus rhinocerous
TTTAATATTAACTATACAGAGATGAGATGAAAAGAAAATACCATGTTAACTTTTCTGAAGACAGTCAGTTCCCCTCAGAAACACATTCACATAAAAACAATATTGATATTGTTTTCATACAAATCAATATGGAGGATTTTCTTCCAATAGTTTGTGCATCATGAACAGTGAGCTACAGTATTTTTCTCTGTGCGTCCGTCTTCAGCGTCTCTGGCCTGTGTTAACGGGCGTTTACAGACTTCATATTTTCACATAAATGACATTTTGGAAAACGATTGCATTGCAACGCAGTTTGTGAAAGTCCAGAACAGAGACGAGCTGCAATAAGACAAAACACAGCCGGTTGCTGATCGCGTGAGTTCGAGGGGAAGCTCCTTTAGTTCGGCCGTACACACACGTGACTGACCGCTCGCTCGCACCAACAGCAGGAGGCTCGTGTTACTCTCTACACTGCACTCAACCTGAGGGATTCCTACACTTTCAGTCTCTGAGGAATAATCTATATAAAAATATAATATATTGATTAAATATAATCAACCACCACCAGTTTGCAGCATCCACCTGGATGTGACAGCAGCCATATTGCGCCAGAACACCCACCATACACACACCAGCTAACTAATATTTTATTCAATAGTACAATAAAAGATTGTTTTCAAGAATACAATAATTTATTTCAGAGATATAAAAAAATATAATCTCAAGTAAGTGTATTCAGTTCTTATTCTGCTGGATCTATCTGCCATTTTTGACACTGTGAATCATCAGATTATCCTGTCTGCCATCACCGGATCTGCACTCCACTGGTTTGAATCTTATCTCACAGGTAGGTCTTTCAGGGTGGCCTGGGGAGGAGAGGTATCCAAAGAACATCGACTGGCCACAGGGTTTCCTCAGAGATCAGTTATTGGACCGCTCCTCTTCTCCATATACACTACATCACTGGGACCCATCATACAAGCACATGGTTTCTCCTACCATTGCTATGCTGATGACACACAGCTCTATCTCTCATTTCAACCAGATGATCCAATGGTAGCTGCACGGATCTCAGGCTGCCTGGCAAACATCGCGGCATGGATGAAGGAACATCACCTGCAGCTCAACCTGACAAAGACTGAGCTTCTTGTTTTCCCTGCCACTTCGACTCTACAGCATGATTTCATCATCCAGCTAGGTTCATCAAAAATTATTCTTGGGTGACCAGCTGACCTTCAAGGACCATATTGTAAAGACAGCTCTATCATGCAGGTTTGCATTGCAGAAAACCAGGAGGATCAGGCCCTTCCAAACAGAGCATGCTGCACAACTTCTTGTCCAGGCCCTTGTCATCTCTAGGCTGGACTACTGCAATGCTCTTCTGGCTGGACTTCCATCAAGCACAATCAAACCTCTACAAATGATTCAGAATGCAGCGGCACGACTGGTCTTCCATGAGCCCAAAAGAGGCCATGTTACACCTCTCTTTATCTCTCTGCACTGGCTACCGGTTGCAGCTCGCATCAAGTTCAAGACATTGATGTTTGCTTACAGAACAGCCACAGGCTCAGCACCCGCCTACTATCTCCTCACTCGAGTTACGAATCTACATCCCCTCCAGAAGCCTGAGCTCTGTAAGTAAGCGATGCCTTGCGGTAACATCACAGAGAGGCATTTTCGTTCACCTTTCCCAGCTGGTGAAATGATCTTCCCACAATCGCAGTAATTAACAGAACACCTGACACGTTATCGGACAGCAGCACTAATTTAATCCCATACCCGACACATTTGACATAAAAACTGGGACCCGCACCTGCATTAAATCTCCTACATGAGGTAGACAAAACTTATTTATTAAAACTTTCATTAAAATTGTGAACAGATTAAATACAGAACGCAAGCAAAGAGCGCTCCCTTTAATGTAATCACTTCAGCTGTCAATCAGTGGCAGCGTGATTGGCTACATTGCTCAGCGTGTACTGGACCGAGTCGAAATAGTCTTGGTTATTGGACTCGCAACCCGCCCGTGCTTGTCACCGTCCAGCCCGCACCCGCACCACACCCTACACATAAATATTATTCCACCCATTACATCAAATATTAGCGATTCACCGGCAGCGTGATTGGCTACATTGCTCAGCGTGTACTGGACCGAGTCGAAATAGTCTTGGTTATTGGACTCGCAACCCGCTCATGCTTGTCACCGTCAGGCCCGCACCCGCACCACACCCTACACATAAATATTATTCCACACGTTACATCAAATATTAGCGATTCACCTGCGTGTACCCACCCGCATGCAGGACTCTGGCTTCCCCCCTGGACAACATAATAGACAACTCTGGCCCCAGAGAGCGATTGTAAATTAAGTTTACATGAAATATGTTTGAAATTTCATTCTGCATCTTCTGAGATTTCATTAATCCTTTTCATAAAGTCACTGAATTAACCATTAACTGTTCACCTGATTGCGTTGCCGTCTGTGTGTGATGTTGGAGCGTTGTTGAGAACAATAATGTATTGGAAACACACTACCGCCTACCTGACTCTGCCTGAAAGGTAAGAAAATACACTTACCCGAGATGATTTTTTTTTTAATATCTCTGAAATATATGATAGTATTCTTGAAAACAATCTCCCCTTTAAGACTTTCTGCTCTCCTTTAAAATCTTTTAGGGCTTTAATTTGTGGAAGGATGAATTAAGACTTTTAAAGACTTGCAGAAAGTCTGAATAAAAGGTAATGGTGTAAATTATGAGTTATTTCATTCCAATGAAAACCAGCATCTGAAACACAGAAGAGACGTGTGACCGAAGGCTGGTCTCCTGACGCGTCTCTCACCTCGATGGCCACGCTTCCCTCTTTGTTCTTCAAGAGCTGCAGTTCATCCAGCTGCTGCTTCTGCTCTTCTGTCAGAGTCTGAGAGTCGGCCGAACTGCAGCCCGGAGAGTTTTCCTGCCACACGGAGACAAGATCACTTCCGAGGTCAGGCAGATGCTAGGGTTCAGCCCTGAAGCTGAAGCACTACACCATTAATCTCGAGCGCACTGCTGCACACACACGCTCGCTCGCTTCAGTCGGGCTGTCCATTTGAAAATATGCTATTAAAAATAAAACTGAATCCGTTTATAATAAAATCTGAGAATTTACATCCAATTCAAACGGATAAGTGTGAGTAATGCGGGCTCTCACCTCGGCATCAGCAGGAACAGACAGATCGTCCAGGCCAACGATCTTCCCGTCTTTATTGATCTCATGGACCACAAAGTCTGAGTACCTGAATGAGAGAAGGACACATGTCACTGACACTCCTGTCACACACACACTCTCTCTCTCTCTCTCTCTCTCTCTCTCACACACACACTCTCTCTCTCACACACACACACACTCTCACACACTCTGTCTCTCTCACACACACACACACTCACACACTCTCTCTCACCCACACACACTCACACTCTCTCTCTCTCACACACACACACACACCTCTCCTTCAGGACGCCAGAGAAGCCTCTGTGCTCGCTGATGAACTTGAGAATGCCCACGTCTGCCTCGCTGAGGCCGTGCTTCATCATGTCCGCGAAGCTCTCCTCCTGCTCGACCCGGAGCCTCTTGGCGGCGTGATCCGGATCCTCATCCGGGAGGGAGCGCTTCTCCGCGGTCAGAACTGAGACCGGACTGGCCTCGGCCTCCTCCATCGGCCCGAGCTGTTAGAGAGGAAGTGAGAGCCAGGTCTGAACCAGTCTATGTCTAGGTTACTATAGTGTACACACTGTATCTATATATTCGCGGTTTGAGAGCTAATTACAGCAGGGTTTAGATTATACATTTACTCACATCTCGGATGGCAGCTGCAGAAACTGTAGAGTGTGAGTGACAGTAAAGCCGGATCGTTTAAGGCGGAAAATGCGCTTAAACACGGAATGAGAACAAAACAGCACAGATCTGAAAGCACAGAGGTCGACACGAACTAACTAAATCTGTTCAAAAGCACGAAACTCTCAGGACTGGAGCAGAGCACTCTGTACCGATCTAACCGTGCGCACACGAGACGCACCGCTCCGCAAAACATCCACACACGTGCTTCCTCTGACTCTCACATACCCCGGAAACGAATCCGCCACAAACCCCGCCCCTCGCGTATGTCATTGGTTTACACCCTTGTCAATCACAGCTATCAGGCGTAACGGACAGCAAGAAACAGCGTTCAAGGATTCAAAGCGTTTATTATGTCATATGCCCAGTGAGGAAAACTAGTTTCCCTGAGCAATGAAATTCTTCCTTTGCTGTCCACAATGAATGCCAAGACAAGTGCAAAACTGTACACACATACACACATACATACATTCAAACAAACGTAATAAACAATAATAAAAACTATGCTACAGGAGTAGGAATATAGACTATGAAAAAATCGAATGTATATATATATATATGCGAATGTACAGTATTACTTATGTGCAAAAAACAATAGTGCAGTAACGTGTGCAAATTGAGTGCAACTACATGATAACAATAGCAGCAGTAACAGTAACAGATGTGCAAATTGAGATGAGGCTACATGAGTAATATTAACAAATATGCAATGGTAGTAATAGCAGCACTAACATTACAAGTGTTCAAATGAGATGAAACAATTGGACCGACTGTTCGCTGAGATAGATAAGTCCACTAGCTAGCTACCTGTTTAAGAGTCTAATAGCTGAGGGGAAGAAAGAGTTCCTTAATCTGGAAGTCCTGCAATTTACACTCCTGTACCTCCGTCCTGAGGGTAGGAGTGTGAACAGTCTGAATGATGGATGCAGCTCTGCGGTGGTAAATGGCCTGCAGAGAGGGACATGTGCGGTCCCTCACTGTAGTGCTGCCATACCACACGGTGATGCAGCTGGTCAAGACGCTCTCAACTACACAGCTGTAGAAGTTGTTGAGGATCTTAGGTGACATGCCAAACTTCCTCGTCCTGACTCCTGAGGGTAGGAGTGTGAACAGCCTGTGTTGGGGGTGGCTGGGGTCTTTAAAGGAACACTCCACTATTTTTTAAATTAGGCTCATTTTCCAACTCCCCTAGAGTTAAACAGTTGAGTTTTACCATTTTAGAATCTATTCAGCCGATCTCCGGGTCTGGCGGTAGCACTTTTAGCGTAGCTTAGCATAGATCATTGAATCTGATTAGACCGTTAGCATCTCGCTCAAAAATGACCAAAGAGTAACTACAGAAGAGTCAAGTTTTAAATAGGAAAAATATAGAAACTCTTTGGTCATTTTTGAGCGAGATGCTAACGGTCTAATCAGATTCA
>NW_015644366.1:61358-63687 GCF_001515625.1 Sinocyclocheilus rhinocerous
GGGTGCAGCAGGCGCAATGATATTACGCAGCGCCTGAAAATAGTCCCCAGCTAGGTAACTTCCAACGGAAGGCACGCTCCCTGTGCAAGCTCATGTTGGTTATGTTGACGGAAGTTAGCCTATTTTCAGGCGCTGGGTAATATCATTGCACCTACTGTACCCATGGTACGGCAGCAAAGTTCCTTGATTATTACGCCGGAATGAGATGCTAACGGTCTAATCAGATTCAATGATCTATGCTAAGCTAAGCTAAAAGTGCTACCGCCAGACCCGGAGATCGGCTGAATGGATTCTAAAACGGTAAAACTCAACTGTTTAACTCTAGGGGAGTTGGAAAATGAGCCTAATTTCAAAAATAGTGGAGTGTTCCTTGAAGTTTTAAATACCAATGCCAGTAGAATTGTTTCATATTTCTTCTTTTATCACAACTTGAATGAAAGCGCTAAAATTAGAGTTGTAAGGGCATCAAACAAAGGTGATTCTTGGTGCAGATGCAGACAGTTTCAAGCTATTGAAGAAATACATTTTTAGAGCAAGGAGGAGAAATCAGTGTTATTTTATATACAATTATAGTATTTATTAATTTAATAATGTTTTGAATCAGCTTTTATTTTATATTTTTAATGTTTTGTTATTTGTTATCTTTTTGTTATTTTGATTATTTCGAACTGTTTTAGTTAACATTTCAGTTTTATCAACTTATTTATGTCAGTTAGTTTCCAAAGCAACATTTCTCATTTTCATTCAAGTTTTTAAGCTTATTTTTTCATTTAATATTTAGATTTTTATTTCAGCTTTATTTCAATCAATAAAATAAATCGTTTTAGTTTTACCTAACAATAACAACACTGCATGAATTAGAATAGAGGTGTTAAATTACTAACAGTTTTGTAATACAGTTAGAATTTAATAAAATATGAATATTAGATACAAAACTTAAACAAAAAAGAGAAATGTGTTTTCCTCTTTTTCCTCAAGTCCACTATCATCTCCTTTGTCTTGTCCGTGTTGAGGGTGAGGTTGTTGTCCTCACACCATGCCACAAGACTGGCCACCTCCCTCCTGTAGGCCGCTTCATCCCCGCCAGTGATCCGTCCTATCACTGCGGTGTCGTCAGCGAACTTCAGTATTATGTTGTCCTTGACGGAGGCAACACAGTCATGTGAGAACAGTGTGTAGAGGATGGGACTGAGAACACACCCTTGTGGGGTGACAATGTTTGTTGTGACAGTGTCTGAGGTCCTATTTCCAATCCTAACACACTGCGGTCTGCCAGTCAGGAAGTCTAGGAGGCAGTCACAAAGTGTGGGGTGTAGTCCAAGTACAATCAGTTTTTGGGTGAGTTTGTGAGAATGAATCCAGCATGTAGCATTAGTAACTAATACATGTAATAATAATAATAATATTAGCATTAATAACAACTATATTATACGAGCAACGATTTTAATAATTCTACATTTTAATTTTCTTTATAAAATAAACACTTATTTAATACAGTCACAAATGAATACACACTCTGTTGCCGTTGATTTTGCATTTACACTCAGTTGTGTAACTCTAATGGCTGGAATTGACCAATCCTATGATGGCGAAGGCTAGTTGTAAATATTAATTAGATTAGCCGACGTTGCTTGGTAACCTTCCTGAAGCGTCCCTGCCGTTACCTTATGAATATTCATTGTGCAACTCTTTCCGTTTTCGTTAACGCCCACTTACCAACGTCTTCCTTTCATCCAATCAGTTAGAACGCTTCGATGATGCGTCATTAATATTCATGAGCGCGACTGCCCGTGCGCGGCCACGCAGATGCTTGAGCGCGCGTCGGCAGCGGTAACGCGCAGGAAAAGGAGCGAGATCCCGGCGAGAGGAGCAGCATCATGAGCTCTAGAAAAGGTGAGAGACATCGGTCCCTATCTAGTGCACACTACATAGCCATCAGCGCTCATTTCATTGATATGTAGGCAGAATGAGCTTGTGTTTGTTTGAGCGATGCTTCTGTCACTGATGCGTTTCTCCCGGTTCTCCGCTCCAGTGCTGGCCATTCAAGCGCGGAAGAGAAGGCCGAAAGGAAAGAAAGATAAGACGGGTCACCATCGCAGGTAAGGAGGGCGGTGTGTGTGTGCGCGTGCGCGCTCAGCTCGTGGAGGTCAGTTACTAATGGCAACGGCTGTGCGTGTCGCGCCACTTCCTCGTGTTGACAGTCTATCAGCCGGAGACACGCGTTAATGAAACCCTTCAACATCTCCACAAATACCATCACCAATAACAGCAGCTGTGAGTGTGAGTGTGTGAGAGAGAGAGAGAGTGTTTGTGTGTGTGTGAGTGTTTG
>NW_015644367.1:0-4826 GCF_001515625.1 Sinocyclocheilus rhinocerous
CACTGACGATTCAAACGCAAGTTTTGAGCAGTGTAGAGTAGGCTTTTACATTTACACGGCGCGATACGCAACGCAAAGCGTAAAAAGACAGTATAAGTCTTTATAATCAGTAATTATGTCCCCACTGGATGCAACAAATGCCTCGTTTGTAATGGGTTTTATTGGTTTTGTCTCGTCACGCCGGAAGACGGCATCACAGTATGGTAAGGGGCGTAACATTTCTGTCTCACGCTTGAGGTATTCGGCCAATCACAACGCACTGGATTGCTGGGCAATCAGAGCACACCTCGCTTTTCAGAACGATGAGCTTTGTAAAAATCGAAGCGTTTCAGAAAGGCGGGGCACAGAGGAGAAACAATAATGTACAGTATGTGGAAAATAATGTGTTTTTTTAACCTTAAACCACATAAACACATTGCATTACACCAAATACACAACATAATGTTCTTTTTAGCAACGTCATATGACCCCTTTAATATCGCCATATACCTACTACAAAGATTTTCTATGTAATACAAAATAATAATATTAATTACTTCACTCCAGCAGAGTAGCTAATGACAGGGAAGAAGAGGCCGTCTACGTTGAAGTTCTCAAACATTCCCTGTACTGGATGGCCATTGATACGGAAGGAGATACTGGGCACACTCAGATCCAGACAGCAGCTCACAACGTCATCTGCTGCCAGGATGTGCTGGTTGGGTGAAGCCACCTGACGTGACACATGACCTACACAGACCAAAAATATGGTTGAAGGACCATAAACACTCACACATATAGAATGCGCAAGATCACCACATTTACCTGACCACAAGTGAAGGCCATCAAAGCCATAAGAATAGAGGTCATCGCCCACACCGTTGCCACCCCAGCCCTCTCCTCCTCCTGGGTACGGACTGAAGCCCTCAGTCAGAGCCCAGCCAACACGCAGATGGGTAGCCTGAGCTGTCACAAATGGTTCCACATAGTCCACCATCACCTCATAGTACCACTTCTTATACTGTGTAGAACCTTCACAAGTCCCCAAGAAGATATTGGGCCTCATGCTACAAGGAGTAAGTGATATTTATTGCAGTAAACGGTTTGAAATCTTTTTAATTTCTTTGATTTAGCACACTTTTTAACGAACAAAAGCTGCAGTAAACGACAAAAGGTGCGATGCAGCATTTTTAATTGGAGAAAAACCTTTATATCTCAACAGATATTACCTTGATACATAGTTAACGATGTTAGTCTGCAGCAGGAGGTCACGGCCCGGAAGCAAATTTTCTGTGATGAGGTTTTGATTGGACCTCACAGCAACACCGTTACACACACACAGAGAGTGCAATACATCTAAAACCTGTCAAGACATAGGCAAAGGAGAGTGAGATCTTCAATGTGTCGCAAAATGATAAATGTGAGTTGACCTAAATCACGTTTGCAGTCAGACCTTATGATTTCGACCGTGCTTGTCCAAGAGAGAAATGATAGACCTGATGTGATTCTCCTGAATGATGTTCAAGACTTCAGGACTTTCAATCAAAACACAATACAGCACCTCTAGGATGCCTGAAGACCAACAGATAAGTAAGAATTATGAGAGCAAGAAGTATGTGGCAAAGTTTAAAGACAGATTGTTAGTCATTTTGTGCCATTTGTTGACCGTGTGCTGGAGGAAGGTGTTATAAATACCTGAAGAAGCTTCCAGACGATCCAGTTTACTAACCAGCCAGTCCAGGTTATCGCAAAACAGAGCACAGTTAGAACGGTTTCCTCTAATCAGTGACGCTGTGAAAACAGAGACACATTCACAAATCTAATCCATCAATATAATCCAAAAAATCAATAAGTAATGAAGAATGAATATAAAAAAATATTTTTTTTTGGGATTAAATTATGCCTTTTACATGCTATTCAATAAATGTTATATATTTAATAAATAATTTAAATTAAGTATTTCTTTTTTTCCCCCTTAAGTCTCTTATGCTCATCATGGCTGCATTTAGTTAATCAAAAATACAGTAAAAAAGGGTGATATTTTTAAATGAGAAAAAAGTAATAATGTGAAATATTCATTTTAAAAGACATATTTTAAAATGCAATCATAACCATTATTAATAACTGATCACTAATAATAATTGATAGTAATCAGCATATTAATTTTTTTCTGAAGGATCATGTCACCACAGAAATAAATTACATTTTAAAATAGAAAACAGACTTTTTAAATTGAAATATTTCACAGTATTACTGTTTTTTTATCAAATAAAGGCAGTCTTGGTGAGCATAAGAGACTTCTTTCAAAAACATTTTAAAAAAAATCGTATTTATTCAAAACTTTTGACTAGTAGCGTATATTTATATTTATTTATATTCAGTCACCAAGCAGTTCATAGAGCAGGTTGACAATCTCTTTCCAGGACTCAGCAGCTTCCTCTCCGGCAAACTCAGAGAAGTGTGCAGCAGTGTTGTAGACATTCAGCCGGTCGATACATTCCAGCACAATGGTGATCATCCCCTGCAACAAGAAAAGAAACATTCATTAAAGGGGATCGGGGCTGATTGTCAGACAGACAGGCACAAACACACACACATACCTCTTCTTGGAAGAGGTTCTGTCGGTTGCGTAGAGAACGCAGCTTGGTCTGTTTCTCCTCATGTTCCAGCTCCTCCTCTGGAGGCCGGAAGTAATGGATTAGATCCTGCAAGGACAGGATCACTGCATCCAGTGGCAGGGACACCGGACCAGGGGATTTGTTCTTCCCACTCAGAGAGTCCAGACCTCTGATGTAAGAGAGAGAAGAGGATGCATGCACATTTACACACACACACACACGCACACACACACACACACGCGCACACACACACAAGAAAATATAAGGCAACTGTCTACAAATATTTTCTTAAATTATCAGTCTGAATAGGCAAATTTTCAGAGCTTTTCAGTAAACTTATTTTACTCTTTTTAAAAAAGAATAATTTTATTATAATTATTTATAAAATACTTGTCAAATGTATTTATTTATTTATTTATACATACATACATATATACATACATTCATACATACACACCAAAAGTTTGGGGTCAGTAAGATTGTTTAATGTGTTTGAAAGAAGTCTCTTATTTTCGCCAAGGCTGCATTTATTTGATTAAAACAATATAAAATATTTTATATTTTATATAATATTAATAATATAAAATATTATTTAATAATATCATATTTATATAACAATATTTTTTTATATATTTAATAAAAATGTTGTGAAATATTATTGCAATTTAAAATAACTGTTTCAACTTTAATAAACAATAAAATATAATGTATACCTGTGATGCCAAAGCTGAATTTTCACATCAAATGATCCTTCAGAAATCATATTAATATTCTGCTTCAAAAAACATTATCAATGTTGAAAACATTTCAATTTCTTTGATCGATAGAAAGTTAAAAAGAACAGCATAATTTTAATTTAGTTTAATTATTTCATTTTTAATTTAATATATTTGTATTAATGTCTTGCTTAATAAAAGTACACTTTTATTAAAAATAAAAATAAAAAAACTGCACCAAAATTTTGAACATTAATTCCTAACATTTAACCAAAAAACGTCATATTGCTTATATTTTCACTTTGTTTTTTTATCAAACAATAAAGGTAACCATTAAATATCACCAAATTCTTATTCTGCCAATAAGGTATTACACAATATTCAGTGTGACCGTATAATATACAGTATAAATAAACGTTAGATTGTATGTGATGCACAGTCGTACTTGATGAACTGTGTAAAAAGGCCTGTGGTGCTGTAGATCATACGAGCAGCCTGAGACTCTTCCATCTGAGAGCGAGAGCAAGTCAGTGCATCATCCATATGGCCCTCTTGATGTAATATGGCCTGAAAGAAAGATAAAGAAAGAGAGAAAGAGTTTGGTTTAAATGTAAGATCATAAGAAACACAACAGTCTGAAAGGCTTGACATCAGGTATATGAATTGGTAGCATGTGGTTTGTAGTTCAGCGAGCTTCATACCCTTCTCTTCATGGTTCCCAGGCGAGCCGCTTTAGCATCTAAAGCAGCGTATGTGAGCCACAACCCTGTGGAAAGATGCTGCATAAAACACATGGACTCGCCATACTTGATCTCAGGGACACCCATTCCTTCCACATCTCGCTTCTTCTGAGCCCCCTCCACCTTCTCCTGTTCTCCAGGAATGAGAAATGCTGTTAGAATTTGATAACTAGTAAAACTGGCAAAATAAAAGCAGATATTTTTTTAATTATACAAGTTCAAACCTACCTTTGATGCACGGAAACAGAAGGCCGACATCTTGGTGTTGGCTTTCTCTGGATCCAGAACCATTAGACCTTTCTCCTCGTCCAGACACAGGTACCGACCTGTTGTGATGTGGCGTACGCGGAAGGCCTGGCCCCACTTCATGTGGCTACCGCTCCAACTGCAGAGAAATAACAGATATGTATTACAAAACGTATATGCAAAATCATAATAATAATAATATTTAATAATTATGTCACAGTTAAAGGGGTCATATGACGTTGCTAAAAAGAACATTATTTTGTGTATTTGGTGTAATGCAATGTGTTTATGTGGTTTAAGGTTAAAAAAACACATTATTTTCCATATAATGTACATTATTGTTTCTCCTCTATGCCCCGCCTTTCTGAAACACGTCGATTTTTACAAAGCTCATCGGTCTGAAAAAGCAAGGTGTGCTCTGATTGGCCAGCTATCCAGTGTGTTGTGATTGGCCAAATACCTCAAGCGTGTGACGGAAATGTTACGCCCCTTAACATACTGTGATGCCGTCTCCCAGCAGGACGAGA
>NW_015644367.1:4920-11359 GCF_001515625.1 Sinocyclocheilus rhinocerous
CTAAGTAGTTTTGCTTTCACAACGAAACACACAGCGTCTCCACGACATGGCAGCAGCGCCAACAGCGAGAATAAAAGTTACGCCTTCTTTCTTTGCGTGAACATTTGGGCGGCGTTATACAAATCTTCCCACATCGTGACGTAGACATGTGGGGGCGTGTTAGAACGAGCCGTTTTAGGTAGGCGTGGTTGACTCTTAACTTTTATAAAGAATATCTCTTTGGATTTGAGACTTTAGTCTTTGCAACTTTACAGATCTTCTTTATGCACCAAGAGCTTGTAACACTTCAAAGAGAAAGGAAAAATTGAAATCGCATCATATGACCCCTTTAAGAGATGCAATATTTTCTCACCCAATTCTCAGAGGCTCAAGTCTCCATAATGAACGGGCCTGACTACATACCGCCCCTCCTTCATATTGTGCAATCCTAGAGAGAGAGACTGACATAACTATCATTTATGTTAAGCATTCAGTGTGAAATACACAGTATGAGGAGGTTAGCCAATCATAACAGGTCATTTACTGCACATACAGATGGTACAGTAAGAAAAACAGCTTATGTATGTGTGTGTGTGTATACTGTACATTACTGTTCAAAAGTTCAGATTCAAAAATTTTTTTTAAAGAAATTATTTCATTCTGCAAGGATGCATTCAATTGATCAAAAGTGACAGTAAAGATATTTATAATGTTACAAAAGATTTCTATTTCAAATGAATTCTGTTCTTTTGAACTTTCTATAAATCAAAGAATACATAAAGAAAACAGTTTCCACAGAAATATTATAAGAAATGTTGCGAGCACCAAATTAGCATATTCAAATGATTTCTGAAGGATCATATGACACTGAAGACTGGAGTAATGGCTGCTGAAAATTCAGCTTTGACATCACAGGAATAAATTACATTATAAAATATATATCCAAACAGAAAATAGTTATTTTAAATTGCAATAATATTTTACAACATGTATTTCTGATCAAATAAATGCAGCCTTGATGAGCATAAGAGCCTTCATTTAAAAACATTTTAAAAAATTCTGACTTTTGAGCGGTATTTAGTGTTGGGTCCAAAAGTCGAGTCCAAGTCCTTAACCAACTGAGTTTGAGTGGGAAATGTTTATTAATGTCTTGACATCTCAATTTTATGTTGTTATGTTTTTTTTAATCTTTCATGTTACACATGATGTGGATTCGACTGTACTCTGAAAAATTTCGGAGTCCAAAAAGTCTGAGTAAAAGTCAAACTATGTGTCTCCAAATCCATTCATAATTGCAGTCCGAGTCCAAGTACCCTAACTGCAGAGATGGCCAGACACTCATCCATGTGACCATGAAACAGTCTTAAGACATGACCTCCAGTTAAGTACCCTAAAAAGAGCAAATATAAAGACAGAACACAGACAGATAGGTTACATTATCTTTAAAAAATACAGATATATTTCAGAACATTTTGCTGTTGTTTGACTGGGAATTCTCTGTATTTGCTGAACGCTTACCCTCTGCCAGCTCACAGCCTGAACAGACAGGATTCATGTTCCATAAGGTCTGCATAAAGGAGGCATCTACCATCAGGTCCCCGCTGGCGTACGACAGATGCTGCAGAAGATATCACAGACACCAGCTGTCAGCTGCTCAGAGAATCATGGTTGATATTATTATTAGATCACTAAGGATCTAAAAAGTCTCACTAGGTATCTCTCTGACGACACGCTAACCAGGATCAGGTCGTCTCCTACCCTGACCTTCTCACCCTCTGACCTCTGTTTGGATGCAGGATGGATGGTCCACCAACATGCTTCTCCTGAATATACAAAGACACAAAGAATTTGTCCAGTAAAAAAAAGGAAAAAACTTCTAACATACATATTATTATTACAAAACTGCAACCCAAACAAATGCAAACAAATATTATTATGTAACAGGTTTAACAGTGTATAACAAGACAATGTCACTGTTGTGATGACTTTTTGCTTGTGTCATTTGTGGGTAGGGCATTGTTTGTGTGAATGTGTGTGTTGGGTGTTTTTTTTCTCTTTCTTTCGTTTTTCTTTTTTTCTTTTTCTCTCCCTCTTTGATTGTTCTCAAGTGTGCATAGCCAGAGAGCTGACTGTCACTGAGGCGCACCAACACTCAGTGTGTTTCATGGTGATATAAATGTGCCATTTGCAGACTGTTGAGGAGACGGTGGGAGACAGGCATTTGTTAGCTTTACCATCTGGTTCATGCTGTTCAGACAATACTCTTTTTCCTGGGTTTCTATAGTGCAGGGGTGTCCAAACTCGGTCCTAGGGGGCCGTTGTCCTGCAGAGTTTAGCTCCAACTTGCCTCAACACACCTGCCTGGAAGTTTCTAGTATGCCTAGGAAGACCTTAATTAGCTGGTTCAGGTGTATTTAATTAGAGTTGCAGCTAAACTCTGCAGGACACCGGCCCTCCAGGACTGAGTTTGGAGACCCCTGCTATAGTGGGACTGGACATTGCATTGTTGTTGCTGTTTGAATCCCTGAAGTCTGGCATTTTTATGTAAAACTGTCACTGTTTTCACTACTCCCATCTGTATTTAAAATTTGCATTTTACAGTTGTAAAGTTTAACACTGTTTGTATAATATTATTTATGTAAATTATGCATAATTCAGATGCAATTGTAATTTATGATTGTACACATAATAAAAAAAAACATAATATAATAATAATTATTTTTTGTTGTAGCATAGTACTACTAGTCGGTAGTTGTGGTTGTTCAGCTCAGGAAAAAGAAATGCAACCAGAAGAACACATAATAAACCTCTAGTACTACTACTACTATGACTAACAACAACAACAACAATAATAATAATAATAATAATTTTTAATTATTATTATTCAACATATGAAATACACATTACTCTTGATCAGGGCTGTTTCTAGTGGGGAGAAAGGTGGTGACAATTATAGGGGGTCACAGCTGTCGGGGGCCCCCGGCGATTTCAACCGACTGCCTGAGGCCAGCATGAAAGACGCTCAGGACAGTTGACGGGCCACTTCTGCTCGTCATCACAAAAGCTTATCATTTGCACGTTTTTAAGCCTTGCCAATTTAAACATTCAAGCACAAGAAGACGCGAAAGAGCTCAACTGAGTACTCGCGAGCTGTGTTCGGTGCGCACACAGAGAGCCATGTCTCAGACAGCACGCAAACACCGAATTGAGTTCTCTTTCACGTCTTCTTGAGCTTGAACGAACAAACACACTTCGCCAATTTAAACATTAAAGCACAAAAAGACGCAAAAGATTTAATTCAGGTTTAATTCAGCACCTGTTCACTGTGTTCTGTGCACACAGTGTGCACGCAGAGAGCTGCGTCTCACAGTCTGCTAACACCGAATTGAGTTTTGCGTCTTCTTGCGCTTGAACGGACAAATACATACAAAATTATGTAAAATACCCATTTTTGCAAGTATCCTCGAAAAACTGTCGGTTATGCCTTAAGTGAACGTAAACAGTTGAGAAAGAAATTGAATGTGTATCATTACATTGGATCCATGCATTGAGTCTTAAAGTGACGGCGCCTAATTTACTAGCTGCTGATGTTAATCCAAGAAAAAAAAGAGAGATCACTCACTGCTCTTGGCTGACTTACTTTTTTAGATTTAACAAGAATTAATCTATATTTAATTTATCAGTGAAGACTATGCAATGTTATTTTACAGTTGTTTATTCGGTTTTTGTACTTGCACACCTAAAAACTTGAAAAAACTTAAATCATTGTTTAATTTGTATCTTTGTTGTATTTATTTATTTGTGCTATTTACACGATTTCAAACAGGGCCCATGGGTACAACCTGCACCAGGGCCCCGCAAACCCCAGCTACGGCCATGCTCTTGATCATTACATGTACCTGTAGAATCCTCTTGCAGGCCCACATCAAAGGCCAGCTTGTCTGTTAGTGAACGTGATGTCGTCAGGCAGCTGAGATACTGTAATTCAGGGTAACACACACATCTCTTTAAAATTAGTGCCATCACATTAAACGTCAGTAAATGGTGAAAAGGATCCGTCATGCATCTCTCACCATGTCAGAGTGGTAGTGTCTCAGGAGGATGGCATGGCCATAGAGCAGCGTTCGGTGTCCCCCTCCCTGAGATGACTGGAGATTGAGGAACAACAGAGAAAATAAAGTCAAAACAACTTCTTTGTACACAAATAGTGCTGTGAGGACTCAGCAAAGTGGACTACGTTGGATGGTAAACAGCAGCATTTTACATAGGAAAGGGAAGAGCTCCACCATTTTCACATGAGGACAACAGTGAGACATAAGAAGAGGTAAACTGAAAACAAAAACTGTTATGAAGGGACAGAGGAATAAAGTACCAAAGATTTCGTTACATACTGTAAGTTCACATTCACAGGAAGTGGGTTACAGTACCATGGAGAGAGCATACATACAGAAACAACCAATGGACAGAAGAGTCAAAGAGTCAAAGGTCACATTCAGCCTTCATGAGGACAACAAACACATCCTGTGGACGGCTTACCTTTTCTCAACATCCAGTAAGGTTTAAAAGCAAGAGAACACGATTATTGTTGCTATTAGTGAGTTTTGTCTATAGTTTCATACTATTTATGAGTATGATTACATAAGTGAGAGAGAGAGAGAGAGAGAGAGAGAGAGAGAGAGAGAGAGCATACCATAGCAGACCTTAAAGAGATGGTTCTCCCAAAAAAGAAAATTCTAAGATTGTTTATCAACCTTATGTTGCTCCAAATCCGTTTTTGGATCACAAAAGGAGAATTTTTTTTTATAATGTACAGAAGAAAGTCATATAGGTTTGGAGCGACATGAGGGTGAGTATATCATGCCAGAATTGTCATTTTTGGGTGAATTCACCACAACAGCTGTATCGATCTGGAATGGGTCAGCATGTTACTTCCTCATTTGCCTGTCGATATTAGCACTGGCTCAGGGGTCTTCTCAACTGCCCAGGTGTCAGATTCTTGTCAAATCTATATCTAAATCTGTATATATAATTTAAACAAATAAATAAATGATTGATTAAATGTTGTACCACTTAGTACAATCACCCAATCATGGCACCAATGAGGTGAGGTGAGATGAAATGAAGGTCGATGTTAGCATAAATTACTACTGAGGAGGCCAGTAGTTAGTAGTGAAAAATAGGAGAAAAAAAGTTTTTTTTAAATCTTAATTTGGCTGATCTTTTTCCAGATAAGCATCTCTAATTGAGTTTGTATGAGGTTTTCTTTATGGATCTGAAGCCCATAGAACCTGCTAGCTATTTATTATTTGTTTTTTTGTTTGTGGAAAATCTCTTGAATGCTGCAGAATTAGTTGGTAATATAAATAAAGTAAAATTGTTAAACAGTTTAGAAGACTACACAGTTTTTCATAGCTGAAAACATTACCAAATTAGCCAAAATATTTAATAAATAAACATGCCAGGGGCAAAGCATACGCAAAACATTGTGAATGGAAACAGAGTTTTAGGTTTTTGAAAAATGTAAAACAATGTTGTAATGCAGGTATAAATAGAGAGATAACGCTTTTTGATAGCTGAAAGCATAATCAAATTTGCCAAAATATTTAATAAATAAACAAGCCACGGGCAAGTTTGTGAATTACATTTGAAATCTGCAGATCTGTGTGGCCACAGGTTTCATGTAGACCTGCTTATCAGCTTTCATGTCCAGGAATGAGTGTTAGTGTTGTGGGCCGTACACTAAAGTTCATATCCTTTAGCAGGATTCAGTGGTACTGAGCTCATCTTACACACTGGAATGCTCTCTCTTTCTCTCTCTCTTTCTTACAATGTACACACTTATACACACGGACGAGGTGTCATTTGAAATGCCATTTGGAGATCAAATGGGATTCCAACTCCAACCAAACCAGACAAAATGAGGAACGGGTGACAGCGGTCAAAGGTCAGACAGAAGTAAAGGTTTAGAAGTGAAGAAGAGCTACAGCATTATTTCATCCACACTGGACACTGAGTCGGTTTTATATTAACACATTTTAATGACAGCATATTTATTGGAAAAACAATTAATACTTTTATTTGTCAAAATAAGCAGAAAATAGTACAAACTTTGCTAAAGTGGTTGTTTTGAACAAGTATTAACTTAGACATTATTTAAAAAAAAAACATTATTTTAGCTGAAGTATTTGTATAAATACCGTGTGCCTTTTACCCCATGCTGGTGAGCCTTTTACCCCGTGTGTGGGGTAAAAGGCCCCTCTCGCCACCTCATACATTTATACGATTTTTAAACAAAATATTATTTATTTTCACACAAAATCTGTTGCTCCATTAATGTTCAATACAACGTATATATTTTTTCTGCAATTATAGATTTTAGGCGCAGTGAATGGCACATTTTTTCTTAAGGTGGGCCTTTAGCTCCGTTGTACCCTATATATATATATATATATATATCATT
>NW_015644367.1:11845-15545 GCF_001515625.1 Sinocyclocheilus rhinocerous
TTAAAAAAAAAACATTATTTTAGCTGAAGTATTTGTATAAATACCGTGTGCCTTTTACCCCATGCTGGTGAGCCTTTTACCCCGTGTGTGGGGTAAAAGGCCCCTCTCGCCACCTCATACATTTATACGATTTTTAAACAAAATATTATTTATTTTCACACAAAATCTGTTGCTCCATTAATGTTCAATACAACGTATATATTTTTTCTGCAATTATAGATTTCAAGTGCAGTGAATGGCAAATTTTTTCTTAAGGTGGGCCTTTAGCCCCGTTGTATATATATATATATATATATATAATTATTGTGATGGGGGGCCCTGCAGTAAGTCATAGCCCCGGGGCCCAGTGCGGTCTTAATGTGGCCCTGGAAATGAGGTGGTTGTTTTCAACAAGGTGGACACAGTTCTGTTCATAACATTAGACCTGCTGGTGAAGAAGTGACAGGTAAGAAAAAAAAGAGAGAGACCGAGATATTGGGGAAAATGAAGAAAAGGGAAAGGGAAGTGGAGGTGCAGTGCAAGAGAGAACCTTTAATTATTTTCCATGGCCTTAGACTAAGGGTTTAGACCTTTTTATGTGATGGCCATACAAATATGAGGGTTTTCTGTGGTTTCAGAAATTGTTGTGGATGCATAGGCTATATACAGAAAAAAAAGGGCCCAAAATTGTACCTTTTGGGGTACAACAGCTTGCCACTGTAGCAGTACACTTAAAAGGGCATATTTATTCCTTTTTTACCCCGAATAGGTAGGCCTACAAACTAGTACCTTAAGGGTACGAATTACTACTCTAAGGTACTAATATGTACCTATTAGGGGTAAAAAAGTTACAAATATGTCCGTTTAAGAGTACTGCTACAGTGTCAAGCTGTTGTACCCCAAAAGGTACAATTTTGGCCCCTTTTTGTCTCGTCGCACCGGGACAGGGCATCACAGTATAGTAAGGGGCGTAACATTTCCGTCACACGCTTGAGGTATTCGGCCAATCACAACGCACTGGATTGCTGGCCAATCAGAGCACACTTTGCTTTTCAGAACGATGAGCTTTGTAAAAATCGACGTGTTTCAGAAAGGCGGGGCATAGAGGAGAAACAATAATGTACAGTATGTGGAAAATAATATGTTTTTTGAACCTTAAACCGCATAAACACATTTCATTACACCAAATACACAAAATAATGTTATTTTTTAGCATCGTCATATGACCCCTTTAACACTACAGGCTACATCATACTGTATGTATATGTAAATTGTAAAAGAACGTAACATTTAGATCTTTTCAATTATCCCAAAACTTTGTTCACCATTCCTTTTCTTTTTGACCCTCTGCTTTTAGAATTGCTCCCTGCTCTCCACCCTTCTCTCTCTCTCCTTCATGGAGACTCTCACCTCGTTCATCTCCATGGTGTTGGCCAGCATCTCCTGCAGGGCTCGTACTGAGAGCGACTGCTCCAGTACAAAGGCACAGATTGCCAGATCAGGTGGCACATTCTGCAGACGAAGACAAAGAAATTGGAATTATGCATAATTAATGGCTTAAAAAAAACAAATACGGTTGTTACATTGGCATGATACCCTTACCGATTCATGGGATCTTTAAAAACAATTTTTAGTTGTGAAAATGTAGATTGCTACTTTCAGCAGTGCTTGTAAATATATGCAGCACAGCACATTTTCTTTGTCTACTGTAATGTATTTGTGTACAGACATATTAAATATTCATATTAAATATTAATAAAATAACAACATGCATCTAAAAAGCAATTTTAATAAAAACTAAGCATATAATTTAAAGAAAAATTATTCTATTGTTTTTTTAGCATTGAGCATCATTTGCCTGACAAAAATAACTGTTGTGATACAGTAAAATAATATGGTATGCTGGATATTGTAATGAGAAATGTTGAAATATTATTAAAATAACATAATGCATATAAAATATAATATTTAATTAAAAAATACTTCTATATAAATTAAAATAAACAACAAAATGTAATCACTTTAATTAAAAATATAAAAATTTAAATATATACAAAAGTTATCATTATTCTACTTTTTCAGTATAGAGTATTATTTGCCTGACACAACAAAACTGGTGTGGTACAGCCAAAACGTCTCGGTTACGTATGTAACCCCCGTTTCCTGAAGGAGGGAACGGAGACGTCACATCGGTGATGACCGACGAATTGGGATCTCGCCAGAGTGTAACTAAACAAGCCAATGGACATTGGCATGCGGATTTCACATCTGACTGCCACACCCCCGCAGCGCGGGTATAAGAGGCAGCAGGTGCACCGCATTAATTCATGTTTTCGCTGAGGAGCCGAGCCGGTGACCCGGCAGCTCAGCGGTGGTACAGCAACTGTGGTGACGGGACGTGATGTCTCCGTTCCCTCCTTCAGGGAACAAGGGTTACATATGTAACGAGACGTTCCCTTTCAGTCGGTCACTCTCGACGTCACGTCGGTGATGACCTACGAATTGGGATCCCTACCAACATGCTACAGGTGCTGCCCCCTCCAGTGCCCTGTGTAGGCCCCTGACCCTTCCTATAAGGCAGATGACAGGACCGGGCTCTACACAGAGAAGGTCGACCACTGCTGTTCCTCGCAACCCAACAGTAGGACTTGGAAAACACTGGGAAAGTGTGCCCTATCCATTTGGAAAGGGCATGCTGTGGAGTCATCTCCTCCCAGAGGGGGTTAAGTGACATTTACTCACGTGGAGTAACCCCGTAGGGCCCTACTGCACATGGAAGTCTCTGAGATGGCCCAGGCTGCATCATTTAGAGACGGCAGAACATGGTCTGCCAGGGGAAACACGGCCCTAGTAACTGTACCGTGGAAATACACATATGCGATCCCAACAGGTTCACTCATATGGGCACTAGCCTCGCACCAGATTTCAGGAATTCATTGGCTGAAAGGCCTGTCGCCGGACGCTCAGCCACGTCTGGCCGCCAGAGTGCTGGAAGACTCGACAGGGTTTGCCCAGTCAGGGAACTCTCTGGAGAATTAGGCACAAGCCGACTCTGAACCGGGCCTCTCAGTGCCACTACCCGTGTGAGGTGAGAACACAGGAGGAAACCGGTTCGACACGCAGGCTATAGAACTAGGGGTGCGCCGATCCGATATACAGTATCGGTATCGCTCCGATACTGCCACTTTCTGCTGTATCGGTCAGACAAGACAGATCCAAATCCGATATTGTGCGTATACTATTCGGTGTTATTGTTAAGCCCCACGAAAGGCACAAAAACATTATAAAGCACCATAAAGTTTCCGTGCACTATATTTCAAGTGTTCTGAGACCGATCCACAGTTTAATGTGAGGTACAGATGAATATTTAAGTCGTTAAATTCAAGTTCCAGTAAACTCTTCTCTCCGCTGCGGCTATCAGTCATCCTCCATTCAGCATTTAAACTGCGCGTAGCGTTCGGTTATGACAGTCTAGACCAGTGTTTCCCAAACTTTTTTTAGTCGCGACACCCTTTGGAAATTTTAACAAATTTGTGGCACCCTACAAAATTAATTTTGTCACAATATACCCCGGTTGGGAAACACTGGTCTAGACGACGAAACAGTGGTGAGTTTAAAATATTCTAGCGGTCCCCCCAGAGTGATTTTTTTAAGGCGACCGTTATTTTAGAACGTTTCCCCTTACTGTTTCCATGGCGACGCGTCATGCTTGTCACGTGAT
>NW_015644367.1:15638-34748 GCF_001515625.1 Sinocyclocheilus rhinocerous
AGTTCAGAGAGTCCTGTCAGTCGGATTTACAGCATGTGAATTCATCAATTTCTCCCAAAATACAAGTAATAAGTGGCCGGTGAACTGGGTGAAGAATAGAGTGAACTTTATAGTTACTTACACTATGTGTCTCTGATATGAATAAAACACATCGGCAAATTAAATTTGAATGGATTGTTATTGTTGCTTCCATAGACATATGCATGTATTTTACAAACTCTAAGTGTATTGTTTTACTATGTGACCTATTTCTGATGCAGAAAAGCTAGTTTATGCATTCATGACCTCTAGACTGGACTATTGTAATGCACTGCTAGGTGGTTGTCCTGCATCTTCAATAAACAAGCTACAGGTAGTCCAAAATGCAGCGGCTAGAGTCCTTACCATATCAAGAAAATATGATCATATTACCCCAATTTTACAGTCTCTGCACTGGCTACCTATTAAGTTCCGAATCAGTTACAAAATATTATTACTTGCTCCTGCGTACCTAACTAGTCTTCTACCACACTACAATCCATAAAGCGCGAAAGCACAGTTTGAATTGGGCAGTTATGTGACGCCACCGAACGTTCTAAATCCCATATGTGGGACCGTACTCCCAGGGGCACAGAAATAAAAATCCCATATGTGGGACCGTACCGCTCAAAGGGCTAAGATAATAATGTTCCTATTATTGTACTTGATCTGTAGATAAACATCAGTGGTTTTGCATAAAATGACTTTATCTTGCTGGAGTTTAGTGCTAATTCGAAATCATGTCACTTTCTACCGGGTGTCTGTTAGAGATCACTACACTGGAGTAGAGAGCACTATGCATTGTTCTTCACGCGCACAGTAACTGAAATTTAAAACTGTTAAAAGAAAAGGCTCAATAAACTATCGCACAGTTATAATACACTACGCATCAATGTCTCTTCCCTTTGTGCTTTGAACTTTTCTATGCGGAGCGCTGTGACTCCGTGTTGCTTCAAGCGCATCATTCTGCGCACGGGATGCACATAAGCGCTTTGTGCCGCTCTGTATTGGAGCCTTTCATGTTATAATACTTTTGTGCAATGAAAGATTGTTAAAGATTGCCTTTCTTGTTCTGTCTTATCTATCATATGTTGCTGCCTCATTACTGTGCTATAATTGTAAAATAAATTTATTTAATTTATTGCATATATTTATATATAATTATATTTACTTGTTTTTCATTCATGTATAATACAATACAAAGAGCACTGTGTAACATTTTACCAGATTACACCTATTTACTTTTATTTTCTCCCCCACTAAATAATGTTTTTTCTCTAAATGTTTAGATTTTATAAAACATTATTGTGAACTCATCATTTATGCAGAATAATTTTTGCTGCTGAATTATCCACTAACCTAGTTTATAATAGTATTTTTCTCATAGATTATTATTATATATTTTTTAATTTGTTCTTTTTCTTTATAACGAAGTTGTCTATATTTAGTAGATTGTGTGTAACACACAAAAGAGTGATGATCAGGTCAACACACACTGAGGTATAGAAAAAAAAAATTGTGCTGGTATCAGATCGGCATCGGTATTGTCCGATACTCAGAACTTGTGGTATCGGATCGGTATCGGTTCTGAAAAAGTGGTATCGTGCCACCCCTATATAGAACCTAGCGAACATGTTAGGAGTCGCCCAGCCCGCAGCTCTACAAATGTCTGCTAGCGAGGCACCATGAGCCAGCACCCAGGACGATGCGACACCCCTAGTGGAGTGAGCACGCAGCCTGAGCGGGCAGGGCACACCTTGTGCTTCATAGGCCAAGGTGATGGCATCCACTATCCAGTGGGCCATCCTCTGCTTGGAGACAGCCTTCCCCTTCTGCTGTCCACCGTAACAGACAAAGAGCTGTTCTGAGGTCCTAAAGCTCTGAGTTCTATCCACGTACTGTCGCAGTGCACGTAGAGGACAGAGCAAAGCTAGGGCTGGGTCTGCCTCCTCCAGGGGCAGCGCTTGCAGGTTCACTACCTGGTCCCTGAAAGGGGTGGTAAGAACCTTGGGCACGTAGCCGGGTTGGGGTCTCAGTGTTGCACTCGAATCAGCCGGCCCAAACTCAAGGCACGATTCGTCGACTAAAAATGCTTGCAGGTCCCCCACCCTCTTGATCCAGGCCAATGAAGTCAGAAGTAGGGTTTTCATAGAAAGAAACTTCAACTCGACTGACTGCAAAGGCTTGAAGGGGGCAGTTTGTAGGGCTCTTAGCACCAATACCAAATCCCAAGAGGGTAGGGAGGGAGGCCTAGGAGGAGTTAACCTCCTGGTCCCCCTAAGAAACCTGACGACCAAATCGTGCTTCCCCACCGACCTCCCCTCTATGGGATCGTGATGAGCCGAAATAGCAGCAACCTAAACTTTAAGAGTGGAGGGGGACAGCCTACGCTCCAACCCTTGCTGCAAGAAGGAAAGCACGGCTCTGACCGAACATCTCCAGGGGTCCTCCTGGTGAGAGGAACACCATTCGACGAACAGGTTCCACTTCAGCGCATAGGCCTGTCTTGTGGATGGCGCTCGTGTTGAAGCGATAGTGAGAGCTACTTCCTGGGGTAGGTCACCTAGAACCTCCGCGTCCCGTCCAGGGACCACACATGGAGTTTCCACAGGTTCAGACGCGGGTGCCAGAGGGTGCCCCGTCTCTGAGAAAGCAAATCCTTCCTCAGAGGAATTGGCCAGGGAGGGGCTGTCGCGAGGAGCATGAGTTCTGGGAACCAGGTCCTGTTGGGCCAATATGGAGCCACTAACAAGACCTGCTCCTCATCCTCCCTGATCTTGCACAGTATCTGTGCGAGCAGGCTCACTGGGGGGAACGCATATTTGCGCAGGCCCCATGGCCAGCTGTGTGCCAGTGCATCCGTGCCGAGTGTTGCCTCGGTTAGGGAGTAGAACCACTGGCAGTGGGTGGTTTCTGGAGATGCAAACAGGTCTACCTGAGCAACTCCGAACCGTCTCAAAATCAGCTGAACCGCCTGGGGATGGAGTCCCCACTCCCCTGGAAGTGCTGCTCGAGACAGCTCGTCGGCTGCCCAATTGAACACCCCTGGGATGTGGATGGCATGAAGGGACCTCAGATGCTTCTGACTCCAGAGGAGGAAGTGGCGGGCGAGTTGCGACATGTGACGGGAGCGTAAACCGCCTTGCCGGTTGATATACGCGATGGTCGCAGTGTTGTCCGTGCGGAACAGAACGTCCTTGCCCCGAAGGCGCGCTCTGAGGGCAAGGCGTACTGCCAGCAACTCGAGGCAATTGATATGCCAACGCAGTTGGGGACCCCTCCATACCCCTGAAACTGCGTGCCCATTGTACGTGGCTCCCCAGCCAGTGGCTGAGGCATCTGTGAACACCACAGCATGCCTGGATACCTGTTCCAGGGGCACTCCTCCCCGAAGGAACGAGGGATCTGTCCACAGGCTGAAGGTTCTGCGGCAGGCCGGTGTAATCTGAACCTGGTGAGTACTGTGTCGCCACGCCCACCTTGGGACTCGGCCATGGAGCCAGTGCTGAAGCTGTACCCCACCGCTTTTCTTGGGCACAATGAAGTAAGGGCTGTTAAACCCTGTCCTCATATAGGCTGGAGGGACCGCGATGGGGCAGCGTGGTGGAACACAGGGACTCGGCCCAGGGCCTGTGACGGCAGAGGGCGGAGTCTGGGTGTGAAGTGTAACACTCACTTGATTCATCCCTGTGCGGGAGGGAACGCAGGAGCCCGGCTTGAGGATTGTGACAGCCTGGCGTGTGACGACATGAAGTGGGGACACGAGTGCTACAGCCCTTACCTGGTTCCACGAATGGGCAGGAGGGGTGCTCTTGGGCAACCCACTGCTGCCCACTGGCGAGAGAGGATGAAGGAAGTGATCCCGTGATGCACGGTTCACCACTCTCCTCCTCTTGAGACCCAGAGACCGAGGAAACTGTTCTTTTATTCAAGTTTTGGGTACCGCTGGCTGCTGGGCCAGCGGCGGAACAAAGACAGAACGAAACAAAAGATTCTCCACCCGGCCCTCCTCCGGGGTGCGATCACCATCTCCCGATGAGCAGTCTCCTCCATCTTCGGGTCACCCGTCTCAGGGCCTCTTGCACTTGCGCTTTCTGCCGGGTTTGGCGGGGGCCTGGACGGGGTTGTTACCTCGCGCTTCGAGCGATGAAGGTGACCGCACAGTCTTTGGGTCGTGCCTGCGACCGGCTGGATGGAAGGCTGCTCCAACTGCGTGGGTGCAGGGGTGGATGCAGCAGTTTTCCTCCGGTGCATGATGTGTTTGATCGCCTCAGTCTGACTGAGAGCTGTACCTTATCATGCTCCTTCATGTCGGCCAGACCCAGCCAGAGATGGCGCTACTGGACCACTAGCGTGGACATCGCACGACCCAGAGACTGTGCGGTCACCTTCGCCGCTCGAAGCGCGAGGTCCGTCGCAGCACGCAGTTCATGTAGAACCGCCAGGTCATGGCCACCCTCGTGCAGGTCTTTCAGGGCTTTGGCCTGATGGACCTGCAGTAACGCCATGGCATGGAGGGCAGAAGCCGCCTCCCCACAAGCTCTGTAAGCACTGCCAGTTAAGCTTGATGAATACTTACAGGCCCGTGAGGTGAGACATGGGTCACCCCGCAGAGTGGAAGCGGCCACTGGACACAGTTGCATGGCCACAGACTGCTCCAAACAGGGAATGCCCGTATATCCCAAAGCGGCCCCACCATCGAGGGTGGTGAGAGCGGAGGAGCTACAAGATTTGTTTTGGGCAGTAAAAGGTGCCTTCCACACACGGTGGAGGATTCCACACGAGCCCGACATTTTCACCGGCCCGGGAAAGCATAGCCGTCATCTCTGGGTCTGACTCGGACAACGCTGCCACACCCGAAGGGGGCAACGCAGCCGGGTCGTCATCCCTGGAGAGAGAGAGCTCGCCCTCCTATACAGCGATCGACATCTGGTCTCCAGGGGGTGAACTGAAGGAAACGGCCGGTTCCCTCCATCCTGTAGAGGAGCCAGCGTGCCCCTCCGGCCGCTCCACCGGCTGTGGAGTGCATGAGGGGTGAGGAACTCCCTCTGGGGAAGCCTTCACAGTAACCCTCAAATCACCTCTGACTCCACCGGACGCAGCGCTCGCCCCGGGTGCCGGGACGAGCGCTGGATTGCGGCAGAGGCAGAGGGACTCTGCCACGTTTGACGTAGCGGAGTCTTTTATGCAGCTCTGAGATGGTCATGTCCCCACAAGAAGAACATGCACCATCCACGAACGCCTCCTCAGCATGACTAATGCCCAGACACGTGAGGCAGCGATCGTGACCGTCCTGAGGCGCCAGATAGCGACCACATCCAGAAACGCACGGGTGATAAGACATCTTTAAAAAGACACGATCACCCATGTTTCTCTTTAAGAGATTGCTCTTTTAGTGCTGAAGCACGCAGGGGAGCTGGCCACCGCACACTCCTGGTGTGGCTGTCTGCACAAAGATGATATTTTTTCTTTTTTTTTCTCCCGTGAGACCACCTCTGCTGTGCCGTAACGCCCGCACTCGTTCCTGCAATCACTCGAAGGAGGGAAGAGCAGTAGTGCTGCACCACCGCTCGGCTCCGAGGCGAAAAGATGAATTAATGCGGTGCACCTGCTGCCTCTTATACCCGCGCTGCGGAGTGTGGCAGGCAGATGCTAAATCCGCATGCCAATGTCCATTGGCTCGTTTAGTTACACTCGAAGTGGATTGGTCTCTCTGGCGAGATCCCAATTCGTCAGTCATCACCGACGTGACACTGAGAGTGACCGACTGAAAGGGAACATATGTTTGGTACACTGGATAACTTAAATGAGAAATATAAAAATACTAATAAAATACCTTGCATATAAAATTTAATATTTAATATTTTTTTTTATTATTTGCCTTACAAAAATAACTGTTATATAGCTATTTTATATATTTATATATAGCTATATTGTAATTATAAAATAACTGTGATATAGCTAAAAAAATGGAGAAAAAAAAACATGGTACACTGTAATAGTTTGGTACAGTGGATATTTGTAATGATGAGTGGCATTCCTGCCTGGGATATCAACACCCTGCCACATTTTTGATGACTATACCTGGGCATTTGACGTTGTCTCTAGAAAGCACAGACGGTTCCCGAAGCCTTCACAGGAAAGACATAGTTTGATCTGCTCCTTCAGAACAGTCGCGGTGCACTGGAGCACAACTTGGTCTTCCTGTGAGCCAGAGCAGGTTGTGAGAAAGGAAGAAAAAAACAGAAGGAATGCAAAGTGAGAGGATGAACAGACCCAGATGGCAAAGGTGCCAATGACTCGTGACAATGGGGTGCAATAAATACCTATTCATAGTGAGACGTGCAAATATGTTGAATGATAACACACTAATCAGTGAGACATAAACACACACACAAACACACACACACACACACTAGTACGTTCATAGCGCAGAGCATGTAAATACGGTAATAAACACACTCGCTTCCAAACACTCTCCACCTGTCACATATAGCATTCTCAGCTGTTCCCTCCACTGACTCATGATGTTGCCATATGCTGCGCTCCCTTCTCCTCTCTCTCTCTCTCTCTCTCTCTCTCTCTCTCCAACCTCCTTTTCTCCATCATTTGTTCTCCATCTTTCTTTCTCTTTCATATTTCACTGTGTCCTAGGTTCTGTTTTTTTCCCTCTTCTGTAACAGCACTTTTGTCAAAACTCAAGCCCAACGATTTATCTTCTACCCTCCTATACAGTAGGTTTCAGAGAATTTGTGTTTTTTGCTGGCACAATCTGTCCCACAATCCCCTGCACAGAGGAAATGGGGCCAGTCTATCCTTTGTAAGGTCACAGAGCCCTTTAAAACTCCAGTCGTAAAATGTTTATCACTAAAACACATCTAGGAAGAAAGAAGATTCAGTATACAGCTGGTATTAAAGCCTTTGTGACTTATAATACAGTATATACAGGTGCATCTCAATAAATTAGAATGTCGTGGAAAAGTTCATTTATTTCAGTAATTCAACTCAAATTGTGAAACTCGTGTATTAAATAAATTCAATGCACACAGACTGAAATAGTTTAAGTCTTTGGTTCTTTTAATTGTTTAAGGCCTATATGATGTTTTATATCCAGAGATCAAGTTACTTCTTTTACAGAGATCATATTGACAATGATTTTAACAGTTGGTCACATTTTACTGTTTTAAAGTAGACCTAATTGGAGCATAATGTAATCATGGAGCAGGATAAGCAAATATAGCAAGGTATAATCAAGATATACCTTAAGCACAATCTCAAGTTTGTTGTTGGAAATAGGAAGACTGTGTGTGTGTGTGTGTGTACCTGTTTTTCTATTCTGGTGGGGACTTAAACCTGAATACACACAGACTCATGGGGACTCGTGTCACGGTGGGGACCTAAATTGAGGTTCCCACGGGTAAACAAGCTAATAAATCACACAGAATGAAGTTTTTTGAAAATCTAAAAATGCAGAAAGTTTCCTGTAAGGGGTAGGTTTAGGTGTAGGGTTGGTGTAGGGCAATAGAAAATATGGTCTGTACAGTAGAAAAACCATTACGCCTATGGAGAGTCCCCACAAGGATAGCAAACCAGACGTGTGTGTGTGTGTGTGTGTGTGTGTGTGTGCGCATGTGTCTGAGAGAGAGAGAGAGAGAGAGAGAGAGAGAGAGAAAGAGTACAACCCTGATACTTACAGGAATATGAATTTTTTAAATAGCAAAACACTGGGTGACTCACACTCCTTGTTGGACCATATTCAAAACCCAGAGACAAAAGCAACCATCCAAAATGTTTTATAAATACTACTATCAAAGGTACAGGGTACCTGATGTTATTAATAATTATATATGAAATGAATGTTAAATGAACACATTTTTACACAATATTTATTAAGAATTCAAAATAAACACATATATTTTCAAATACTGCAGCATATGAACACTTAACTTAATATTCTTAGAGATGCACTTAAAGGTGCAATAGGTGATTGTCTTCAGAAACATTTTTTGTTATGCTGGTTGAATGTCATGCTACTTTAAAAAAAATCTATGCTATAGTAAAATTCTATGCTATTTCTCAAATGACAAACAAATTACTAAAGAAACTAAAACCAATTATTTTAAATACTACAAGAGAATTTAGGCCTGCAACATTATAATATTATATTTATTTTGAGATTATATTTAATGAAGATTTCATTCGTAACAGTGTTAATAAATTATTAATGTTTAGATTAACTTTATTTGAGTGTTAGATGACAGAAATGTACTAAAATGTAAACAAAAATATAGGAGAACTAAAATGTACTAAAATGTAAAAATAGGAGAACTAAAATGTAAAATAAAAAAATATTAGGAGAAATTAGCATAATTTAATATTTTGTACAATACTCATCACTACGGATAAATAAAAAAAACAACTCTAAAATCAGTCAATGGTCCCTATAAAAAAATGTTATACGAATAGAACTTGATCCTTATGTGAAAGACTAAAATCATACACAAATCTTTAATGAATGTAGCAGGCCCATTAATAACATCTGTAGTGAGCACTAAATCATTCTGAGCCTTTGTTCTCATGGTAAGCTGCTGTGCTGAGCCTCATGATCTGCAGGCTTAGCTCATCCTTGTATAAATAGGCCCAGAGCAGCGCTGGGATTTGGCAGATGCGGAACACTTTACACCACGAGACACAAACAGTCAGCGCTAATGTGTTGCTTAAATGCTTCAGAGCTCATGCAGATTACAGTGAACAAAGAGTGTAGGAGGACAAACTGGGAAGACTTGGAAGAGCACCGAACTGAAAACCTGGGCCTTATCAATATGTCACACTTATTTCTGCCTCTTAAGACAGGTATAAGATTACAGCCAAACCATATTTAGGTCTAGATTCACAGCAAGACAACCGTAAATACAATTAGGGATTGTTTTGAACCTGTTATAAAATAAGTGGGTAGAGATATACTTTCAACTATTTCAAGATCAGTTATAATTTTGTACACTTTGCACATTTATCTGCTCAGTTCTTATTGCTGCTTAATATTTCTGTGGAAACCGTGATAAAGTACACAACAATTCAAAAGTTTGGGGTAAGTTTGATTTTTTTAAAGAAATGAATAATTACATTCTGCAAGGATGCATTAAATTGATCAAAAGTGACAGTAAAGAGATCAAAAGTAATAGCAAAAGTGACATAAAATATTACAAAATATTTCTATTTCAAATAAATGCTTTTCACTGTTTCCACAAAAATATTAAGCAGCAAAAACTGTTTTCAGCATTGATATTATTATTAATAACTGAGCACAAATAATAACTGATAATAATTAAGAATGGTTTCTGAAGGATCATGTGACACTGAAGACTGGAGTAATGGCTGCCAAAAATAGAAAATAGTTTGTAATAATATAATATTGTAAAAATATTTCACAATATTACAGTTTTACTGTATTTTTTGAAAACAATAATAAAACATAAAACAATTTTTAAAAACAGCACAAGAATAATTATTCCAAAACAAATTTAAAAAGCGTATTTTAATTTATTAAAATAATACATATTTGTATATTCTATATTTATCCATCAGTTAAAATAAGAATATCAAATCATATCATATCAATTTAATGGACTGTGAGCTGATACAGCTGCTTTTTCAGATGAATTAATTCGCTCAGCTCTCTAAAGAGCCCGACTGTGTGTTTACAGATGTGCTGTGGCACCTGTGGGTATCAAAGAGCATGAGAAACACGGGTGCTTGATCACCACTGATGTCACAAATGTCTCAATGGGGTCAGAGGAAGCTGGGGTGTTACCTGATGAGAACAAAGTTGTGCAAAACCTTGGTAGCCAACTTTTTCTAAGCTGTTATTAATTGATGTGTATTCCCATTATACTGGTGTATATCATCTGCCTTGAACACGGCACTGAATATTGACATTCTCATTACAATGATATGTTGTGTCGCAATTCAGCAATAAGGAATAGAAGGCCATGTTACACTGTACATAGTCAACGTTAAATACAGTCTTACTAGGATTTCACAGAATGTTTGTTTATTGCGGCCCAAAATGAGTAAAAAAAAAAAAGACATTCGTTACCTTTTTGAGTCATTTTACAATTAAAACTTTAATAAATTAAAACTTAGATTAAAAATAAACTATGAAACTATGTAATTATTGTTATATGAGTACAATGACCCACAAATATTTTAATGCATAATAAGTAAACACTCAACAAGCATGCAAAAACTATGCACAAGACAAGATATATTTACAACTAGTCAAAAGCTTGGAATAATTTTTTTTTTTTTTATATTTTATGCTCACCAAGGCTGTTATTATCGGATCAAAAATACAGTAAAAGAGGTAATACTGTGAAATTACTACTACAATTTAAAATAACTGTTTTCTGTTGTAATATATTTTTAATTTTAATTTATTCCCATCATGGCAAAGCCGAATTTTCAGCAGCCATTACTCCAGTTGTCAGTGTTAATTCAGGTTTGTCATCACAGAAATAAATAACATTTTAAAATTATTAAAAAGAAAACAGTTATTTTAAATTTATTTTACAATATTTATGTTTTTACTATATTTTTAATCAATGCAGCCTTGGTGAGCATAATAGGCTTTAAACAACATTTAAATTCATACCAACTCCAAACAGGTGGTTTGTATCATATATATATATATATACACACTGTTCCACAGTTAGTTCCAGTCCTCTAAATTGATTGGTTGAAAAATATTTAATATCAGTACTGGGCCATTTCACTATCACAAACACGACTGGAACGCTGAATTAACTAATCAGCATCCAGAACTAGAATCTGTTTATAAAAAAATAAAAAAAACTCACATTCATTTAGTTGTAGTTCATGTTAGCAGTCTACAGTCTGCAAGACATTTGGATTCACACAATGACAGAACTAACTGTATTCTAATTAATTTAGTCATTTACTATAGAGTGACATAAGAAACCAAAACACTGTAACAAACCTAAAAACCTTATAACCTCATTGACAAGATTGCATAAACATACAGTATTAACAAGCTGCTACACAAACAAACTTAGGAGGGAAAGAGGAAATGCAGTGTGCCATCAAAACACACAACAGCGTTTATAATTAGAATCAGTGTGGGGATTCCCTTCTCCTCCAGTGTGCTGACAAAGACCTCCTCAAGCCAAATCCCTTCGTTTTGACTACAGCTATCACTGACTGCTGACACTGACAGATGGAGGGACGGTGTGGGTGGATTAACAAGAGTAGACATGGAGGAGAAGGAGGGGCTGGTGCATTAAAGACTGTCCCTTTTTAAAATGCTTTTGTCTGCCCCGACTAACATGAACCATAAAGGCACATCACTCTTTACACACAGGACCCCCTGCAACTATTTCCCAATACAAAATCTCACTTCCTCTCTAGGTGGGCTGCCTGTAGTCATACAGCCACTGTGGTATTTATAGGGTGACGGTTATTGTTTTCCTGTCGGCACAACGGAATTCCAAAGTTGCCTGTTACATGTAGAGTGCTACAGGGTTGATGTATTTTTGCAGGCCAAAACAAGTTTCCGTTTCTGGTGTCAATGGGTTTTTTGAAAGGGTTTTCGATTAAACATCTTATATAAGGTCTGTGCCTTGCTCAAGGGTCTCACCTCAATCGTGGTATTGAAGGGGGAAGACAGCACTGTACATTCACTCCCCCCACCTACAATTCCTGCCTGTACCAAGACTCCAACCCGCGACCTTTGGGTTAAACTTCCGACTCGCTAACCATTAGGCCACGACTGCCCCCAAGATGGATTCTAGTCATTAGTCTGCTTTCACAGCATTTTAGTATTTTTATAATCATGCTCTTGCAAAGTATTCTAACACAAACATTTTGAAAAAAATTTTTTTTTTTTTTTACAAATTACTTATTTTTACTTATTTATTTTTGACTTTTTTAAAAGTAGTTATTTTTATGTTTGGACACTTTTTTGGGGGAAAATATACGACTTTATTCCAAATTTTCGTCTCTCAACACGACAGTACCATGACGCGAGCGTGTGGCGGCGCTGACCCAGATCCGGCATAATGACATCATCATGCCGGATCTGGGTCAGTGCCGGCGCCGCCACACGCTCGCGTCATGGTACTGTCGTGAACGCGTGTCCACAAGTGACGCAGTAGAGACGAAAGCTTCGTAACTTTACAGTTACAGTCTATGGGAGGGTCAGAGAGCCCTCATATTTCATAAAAAATATCTTAATTTGTGTTCCGAAGATGAACGAAGGTCTTACGGGTTTCGAAACAACACGAGGGTGAGTAATTAATGACAGAATTTTCATTTTTGGGTGAACTAACCCAAAACTGAAGTCATGTGACCATGGTGTAGTTCATTTACAGCCTATGTTCAGCTGTTTACTTCTAGCTTCTGTATTTAGGCTTCAAAATGTATAAAAGTTGCGTTCATTTATTATCATGATTATCGATGAATAAAACATTTAAGAATTATAAACTTTTGTTGGTCGCAGAGCTTATTTTCTGCAATAATCTAAAAGCCAATGGAAGAATCCTAGTGGGTTTTTATTGAGGGAACCAAGGTGATGCTAACTTCCAGATTGGCTTACAAAAATACTTCATCACTGCAGCACTCTATAAACCCACCTGACAACATTGTTCATTAAGTCATGGGACAGTTGACCCAAAAATGTCCCGAAAATCCCACATTTTCCTGTGAAAAAACAGTTATTTAAAGAAAGTTGGACCAAACAACATTGAACCCCATTGACTTTCATTGTTTAATCAAAAATACTGCCATTTTAGATCTTTTTGATTTGTTTTGCAATCAAATGTTACCAATAATTGTTTAATTATGTAATTAGCGTCAGAAAAAATAAGAGTATAATTACCTGTAAATATTTTAATGCATAAGTAAGTACACAGTATACATGCAATCATTATCATAATCACAAAAAAAAAAAAAAACTGTAAATATTTATGTATTCCGTAAGAGACAAAAAGGAAATATTTTATTAAAAAACATCTTTTGAATTTTAATTGAATTAATTGAATAATCAAATTTTGCATAATGGCTCTTATTATACAACTGACAGTGAGTACATGACAGCGTTTTCATTTTGGGTGAACTGTGGATGTTAAAATACTTTCTCTGCACCAGCTATAATTTGACCACTTTGGTTTGTTTGAGAAACCTGGCTGAAATCATTTTTTTGCAATTTACCTTTTTTGGTTTGCATGTCCAATGATATCATGAAAGCTAAAAGTGGAAAAGCCACAAAAATGTATTTGGTGGCTCCATGCAGAACCTTATCATTCCTACAGCTCCAGAAATACGACATCTTTTAAAAGTAGCATATATTTTCTAGCATCAGTGGAACGTGTGCGCATGTCATACTCATAACTGTCAGTGTAGCTCAGCTGACTGGGATTTGATAGCAGATCTTACTGCAGGCAGTCACTCCAGGAAGGAGATATCACTTACCATGAAGACAGGACCACAGCAGGTGAAGAGGATGACAAAACGGTTGCCAGTGTCCTACTTCACAGCTTTTTAATGATTGGCAGCATTTTGACAGCAACACAAACACACTACAGAAACAAGCAGTGTGACAGAGAGGGTCTGCAAAAGATTTGTAATGTCTGTGTTCAAAAGGTATTAGATGCAAATAAATGACAAATAAATGACATTAGACCTAGAACTAATTTTACTTTTCTAAGCCATTGTTACTGTTTCTGTTTCAACCGACTAATGTCAAGGTGATTTTAGTTAATGTACAGTAGTAGTTCACTGCATTAACTATGAACATGTTCCACTAATATTTGACAACTAGAAAGTGTCTAAATGCTTTGTCTTTTAACAGTATTATCTCATTTACATCCTAACGAACATATTTTGGTAAAATGCTTTGCTCAAAAACTGGGCTTGTCCTATCTTACTTTTTTTTTAAACTGCAGTTGTTTTGATATTTAATCTAATTCAATGGAATTCAAACATTTAAAAGATGACTTTAGTGTCCAAATATTTTATGAGGCCATGCACTCTAGTTATAACTCTACCTGACAGGAAAATTATGAGTCTCTTCCAAACACACATACACCCTACACTTACAAATGCACCTCCCGAGTCTTTAATTTCCCTTTTCTGCCATTAACACAGCTTGAAACATTATTGCAGTTCTTTTGGTCCCCTAACCATGTTTTGCTGATTCCTTCCAATTTCATCCATCTTTACACTTCTTGATCCTGCTTTTCTCTCCCTCTCTCACTCGCTCTGCTGTGGGCCTTCCCCCACTCCTCAACATTGCTATTTTGGGGGAGTTCACCTGTCATTCTAACATTCCCCTCCACTGCTGACTGGCAGATAATTCAGAGGCTCTTTCAGGGCAGAAGAGTCTCTGATCCTACAGCCACACAGAAAACCATGCATTAACTACAATATCCCACAAACAACTATTTAGACCACCTGAAACCCCACAGAACTACAGAAAGCATTAGCAAAAACACAGAAAAAAATTATACATATATATATATATACATATTCTTTTATTCAACAAGGATGCATTAAATGTAACAAATTTGACAGTAAAGAAATAATTGTGAAATAACTACAGGAATAAATTACATTTTTAAAATATTAATTGAAAACAGTTATTTTACATTGTAATAATATTTCACAACATCACTGCTTTACTGTATTTTTGAACAAATAAATGCAGCCTTTGTGACCATAGAGACTTCTCACAAAAACATGAAAAAAATCATACCGACCCCAAATTGTATATAGGTAGTAGGTTCATAGAAATTAATCAAACTTACCTACTGTAAACTGTAATCTTTGCTACTTAAGTTTAAATCAGTTAATCTAGCCTATTACAACTTTTACAGCTCTCATAATTACACTTCAAGAACAGATTTCAAAATGACGCAGTCATTCTGTAATGGTCTAATAGAAAGTACATTAAAATCACTGCAATATCAATGTCAATATGAATACATTTGCTCAGCGAGTGGAACAACTTGAGATTTTTTTAATATGAAGACAGAAAAAGTCATTTACAGTCTACATTTACAGTGGAACATCTGACAAAACTAACAAAAAAAATAGATATCATCAAAAAAATATCATCTTTTGATATGATCAAAATTGACTAATGGCACATGATGAAAAACTTTGCTTGATTAAACAAACAAACTGTGTACACCTCATTCTGTAAGCCTATAACTGTACTATATCTCTGTCCCAGGGGTTTACATGAGAGGCACTCATAAAGGTTCTCATCACTGAGGCAGTTTCATCAACTATTGAAAACATCTAGAGCTCTTAAACATGAAAAATCTGCAGTTTTATGAGTCATAACCATGACTGAATAACCAACTGAATTTTAAAGGGGTCCTATTATGCTCTTTTACAAAGTCTTGATTTTGTTATCACAAAGCCCGGAAACCAACGCTGTAGTCCAAACGAGCCGTTCGTTGTAGTTCTTGAAAAGGGATTTAAAAAAAACGAAATATCTCCCTTTGGAGTGGACTTTGAGATTTGTAACTTTCTAGATCTTTTTTATGCCCAAACATACACACTACACACTGACTAAAATTAAAAAAGTGAAAAAGCATAATAGGACCCCTTTAAAACGTTTGACTCATAGAAGCTCTAACGTGTGCTTATGGGTCATTGTTTAGATCAACTTAACATTTGCCAATTAATCTTGAAACTTTGTTTATCCAACAAGCAAGTTTCATTTCCACAGTAAAGAGACAGTTCACCCAAAAATGGTTTGGTTCCCAACAGTCTTCAACATATATTGTGCTCCAAAGAAGAAAGAAAGTCATGCAGGTTTGGAAAGACATGAGAATGATTAAATGATGACAGATTTTAATTTTTGAGTGAACTATTACTTTAATATTGTCCAGTATTCTACAGCTGTTCTGCAAGAAAGTAAATTAGTTAAGTTCTGTTATTTTACTAAGGTCCAAGTCAGCAAAACAAAGACACCACAATTGATTGTATTTAAAGCCGAGTATATAATATTCTCATAGTCTCATTTGAAAAGTGGGCGGACGAGATTAATGTTTATTTATGTGCTGACACAATGCAGATATTTGAGTGACTCCATGCTGATATCATATTTTCTGTATGCATGACTCAATTCTTTGTTTACTAGTATCTCACACTAAATTCTTTTCAACACTGATTAATAAAAAAAAACACCTCACAAATAAAAACATGATTGGAGAGAAGATGTCAATTTCAGTCCCACCAGATCAACAATGATTTAATTTAACTTAATTAGATAAATTAATTACTAAATAATTTCCACTTCCACTTCGTAAGACAAACTATAATATTGTAGAGGTTTATTAAACTACTGAATGTAGAAAAAGTTGACATTATATTGAAAAAAAATTAAATAAATAAAGTCAAATTTTAGGCAATTTGGAGTAATATATTACTTAACATCCTTAAAATAAACAGCAATAACTTACAATGTATTTTGAGGGTCCAACTAACAGTCTGCTGAACAAGTTCAGATTGATCACTGATTATGCACTTGAATAATTGGTTAAAACATGGGGACTTACAAGGATATACATATTTGTTATTCAAAATGAATAGATATTTTAGCTTTATGTAGTTCTTTTGATTGTATTTTGTTGTAAACGTTGTGTTATGTTTCAAGTCTTCATTAGAGTGATTGGTATTTAGTATACAACTAGTTTTGGTTTAACTACTCAACCTTTTTACGTTTTCTCAACAAATCATTATGCAAGTTAGTCAAACCAAGGAAGATCAACATGACAATTACGCAATCTTAATGTTCAGTTTAATTAAAAATGCAAACTTACTTTACTTGGATCCACAAGTAAAAACATTATTATTTTTGAGTTCATAGGGCTTATTATATTACATCTGATGAAAGCACAGACCAGTCTTAATTGCAGAGGTGTAAAGAGTTCCTAAAAACCATACTTGAGTAAAAGTACAGACACCTTACAGTGAAAATTACTCCACTACACATTACAAGTCACCAATTCCAAAACAACTTGAGTAAAAGTCTTAGAGTATCTGAATGTAGTGAAGTAAAGAGTAAAAGTTGCTAATATCTTTGATACTCAGTACAACTACAAAGTACCTGAAAAGATACTCAAGTACAGTAACTAATTACATTTACTCCAATACTTTACACCTCTGCTTAATTGTTAATTTCTGGAGTTGATTAAATACAAAAAAAGTCCTAAAGCTGGTTGCCTCAAGTTTATTACATTTTATCAACTTCTAATTTTTCACAGTGTTGATTAATAACTGTATGAATAACTGCTGTGAACACAAAAATAAAGGTTCTTTATTGGCATCTATGGTCCAATGAAGAAACTTAAACATCTTTAGAGCCTTTCTATTGCACAAAGGATTTTTTATAGTGGAAAAAGCTTTTTAGATCATTAAAGGGGTCATATGATGCTGTATTTGGTGTAATGAAATGTGTTTATGCTGTTTAAGGTTCAAAACACACATTATTTTCCACATACTGTACATTATTGTTTCTCCTCTATGTTTCTATTCTGAAACGCGTTGATTTTTACAAAGCTCATCGGTCTGAAAAAGCGAGGTGTGCTGTGATTGGCCAGCTATCCAGTGCGTTGTGATTGGCCGAATACCTCAAGCGTGTGACGGAAATGTTACGCCCCTTACCAGTATGTGGGGGTGTGTTAGAACGAGCCGTTTTAGGTAGGTGTGGCTGACTCTTAACTTTTATAAAGAATATCTCTTTGGATTTGAGACTTTAGTCTTTGCAACTTTACAGATCTTCTTTATGCACCAAGAGCTTGTAACACTCCAAAGAGAAAGGAAAAATTGAAATCGCATCATATGACCCCTTTTAAAAAAAATGGTTTCCTGGTTTCCTGAAGGTTCTTTGGAGAACCCAAATTGGTTGTTCTGGCATCAGTGCGAAAATCCCCTTTTGGAACCTTCATTTTTAAGAGTGAACATAGCATAATAATGAAAGAAATGAGCCCTTGCTGTTACAAATAAACTTCATGAAATGATGACTAAAACATATTTAGATATTATCAATATTAACGAGTAGATAAAATATTCTACAATGATATGGTTTTTAATGTCCTATATTTATGTTGATGCCAAGAACTACATTTACATTTAGGCATTTAGCAAGACCCTTCTATCCAAAGAGACTTACAAATAAGGAACATTAAAGATACAGTATGAAGCATGGCTGCTGGCACATCTGCATTATAATTTGAGCCATGAGTAATCTTCCTGCACACATTACAGTACAGTAGTGGACTCAGGGGTCAGTTAAAGTTTGTGGCTGACGTAAGTGATTCTTCTCTTTAGAGGCACTGGAGTGCTAGCAGAAGGAACACCTGTTTATTGTGTAAGATGTGGTCATGACCGCACACATGAACCCTGGCTGTCAATGAACAGATGGTCTGTTAGGGCTGAGGTGTAGATTTGATCATCTGTGGTCTAAGCAAAACATAAGCCTAAGGAAGACTCCTGCTTTACACATTCAAGACCTGTGGAATCTTCTGAAGAGCTCATAGTCTAATCCTCCATCAAACACACATATACACACCTCACACCTCTCTTTCCACCCATGAAGAGTCCCCTGTGACAGACAGGCCCTTATTGTGAGCATATCTGCATAACTGAGCACTAAAATTAGTGCTTCTAAATTCTTCTCTCCTCATTTCTGAGGCCAGTCATCACAGATTTGGTGTTTAGGGAGAAAACTTACAACATGTTAAAGAGTAACATAGCATAAAACCCCAAAATACCATATTACTAAGAATGTGAGATGTTTCAATGCTCAATACATAACAGCAGCCTCTAAACCATTTTTTCTTAATCTGAAGAACATTTTAATGATCTAAATAACTGTTTCCCATTATAAAGAATGTTTCATGCAATAGAAAGGTTGTTAAAGGGGTCATAGGATGCCCATTTTCCGCAAGTTGATATGATTCTTTAGGGTCTTAATGAAAAGTCTGTAACATAGTTTGGTTAAAATTTCTCAATGGTAGTGTAAAAAACTGCCTTTTTACCCTGTCAAAAACAGCTCTTTTCAGA
>NW_015644367.1:35552-51693 GCF_001515625.1 Sinocyclocheilus rhinocerous
AAAAACGGCTTGATCTGAAAAGAGCTGTTTTTGACAGGGTAAAAAAAAAATTTTTTTACACTACCATTGAGAAATTTTAACCAAACTATGTTACAGACTTTTCATTAAGACCCTAAAGAATCATATCAACTTGTGGAAAATGGGCATCCTATGACCCCTTTAAAGGTTCTACATGGAACCAAAGGTGCCAATAAAGAACCTAATAGTTAGAGAGTCAGACTTGTAACCCAAAGGTCGCAGGTTCGAGTCTCAGTACCGGCTCTCTTCCACCCTGAATACCACGACTGAGGTGAGACCCTTGAGCAAGGCAACGAACCCCCAACTGCTCCCCGGGCACCGCAGCAAAAATGGCTGCCCACTGCTTCTGATGTGTGTACAAGGTGTATGTGTGTGTGTGTGTGTGTGTGTGTGTGTATGTTCACTACTCACTGCTGTGTGTGTGCACTTGGATGGGTTAAATGCAGAGCGCAAATTCCGAGTATGGGACACCATACTTGGCTACACGTCACATCACTTTCATTTTGAAGAGTGTAGAATTGATTACGGAAGTGATTAACTTCTTTTATGCTTCATGTGCAACACACACATGTAAAAAACACATACACACACACACTCGCTGTCCTCCCTATGGATTCAGGCAAAGATGAAGTAGGACACAGAATCTCTTGCTCTCCCTCCAGGATGTCAGGCACTTATAGTGGTGAAACTATAAAAGGAAACTGCTGTTATAGCCTGGAACCCGAATAGCCCCTCAAATGCACTTCAACACCACTGATGTTATTCTCTCTCTATTTTCCATCTCTTTATTTTCAGCACCTTTAAGGAGCTCAGTAAAGTCTGGAGAAAGCTCTCCGTTAGCGTTTACATTCATCTCAACGGCAGTTGCTTGGCTGGTGCAGGACCCCCTTTGAAATATGTCATCTTTGAACTTTGGCACTTGTTTGAGTCAATCATCTGAGTTGTAAATGCCATGTGATTCTGGAGCTGCATTAAAATGCCGTCATGGCATTGTTGATTGGGTAATGCCTCTTTTAGAACACTAGGGGTGTCACACTACACTCTTAAAAATAAAGGTGCTTCACGATGCCATAGAAGAACCTTTTTGTCTAAATGGTTCCATAAAGAACCTTTAACATCTGAAGAACCTTTCTGTTTCACAAAAGGTTCTTTGTGGCGAAATAAGGTTCTTCAGATTACAAAAAGGTAAGAAAGAGATGGTTCTTTAAAGAACCTTTGACTGAATGGTTCTTTGTGGAACCAAAAATGGTTCTTCTATGGCATCGCTTGAAGAACCTTTTGAAGCACCTTTATTTTTAAGAGTGTACTCTTATATCACAACTCTTAGTATGAAAGAGTGGCATGGCATGATAAAAGGAAAAAGGAAGAGTCTCAGAAACAGTTGGTGAAAGCCAAAGGGCTTTCCTGAAAGGATTTCCCCAAGGACACATACTGTTGAGCCCTCAGAAAACTGCTGGTTCTTGACTGACCCACACATGCTGAGTCACTGTATGGAATACAGCAGTCCCACACTCTCCACACAGCACATAATACTGCACCTTGATTAGCTCTGAAATATATATAAAGAAAATCTCACATAATCTGCACCTTTCATTACAATGATGTTGGGATATTGTCATACATGCATATAAAGAAAATCAAACATATTTACGCAAGAAAGCTCCAAAAAGATTGGATGCCGTTTTGGTCTATTCTTCTTTTTGTCAGTCTTTCCATTGTAATTTAAACATGAGTCCCTGTTCGTAACCCATTTTACTTTTGTAATCTGAACTTTTCAAGGGAAAAAAAGGGGAAAAAAGTAGGATATTGTTATTGTCTTTATTGATTGTATTGTCAAAAGTCCATATAGTCAGACTTTAATGAAAGCAACAGCTATTTATGGCTATATCCTATAATTACATTAAACTAAATGGAAACAAAACATTCTTTCAGAAGATTATTATTGTGAGACTATTTTAGTATTATTTATAGATTTGTATTTATATTATAGTATTTATTAATTTGATAAATTATTATGTTTTCGTTTTAATTTTAGTTATTTTAGTAATTCAATTTAACCTTATTTCATTTATTTAGTTGCCAAGGCAACATTTCTTATTTTCGTTTTTAAGTTCAAGTCAAATCTAATTTTTATATTGTATATATTTTAGCTTTGTTATATTGTATTTTAGCTTTATTTCAATTAACAAAAATAATTTGTAATAGTTTTAGTTTGGTTTAAAAACACTGCGTGTTTTTGAGGGTTAACTTCGTGACAAAAAAACAACCATGTCAAATATCTTTGGAAAGCTGAGATTCTTGTGATTCGAATGATGCAAACCATAAGATACAATCAACACAGCAGGTACAATCAGTGTCTTTATCAGACCGCCAACAAGGCTTCATGCTGTGATCCCATTGTGTTTTCCAGATAATAGCTCCCAGATATCCGTTTACAAAAAAAAAAATGTAGGCTAAATGTTTTTTTTTCCCTTTTTCAGTGTTTTCAAAGTTCTATTACTGAATACCAGTAAGACTTACAGTGATTCTGAGGTTTGTTCATTTAGGAAAACCTTTCAAAAGAGACCAAAAAACATGTATATACTTCAAATGGTTCAAGAACAGCATGCAATTTACTTTGGGTATGCCATTTTAGGCGTTTTAGGCAAATTTTACAAGAATGCTAAAGGGTTAAGTTAACATATTCCATTCGATTTGGAATAACTTGCACTCTTCACAATAAGTAAAGTAAAACAGGATTCGCAATTTCATGTTGACTTTAAATCACAGTAACAGAATATGTTCTCTCATGCCTGATTTGGGTAAAAAACTATTTTTGAAGTGTACTACATATAGACTCCTCTTTCCTTCCACTCATCCCTCTCTTCTCCAGTCCTCACAGTGAAATAAAAACAACAGAAAGTGAAAGTGGGAGTGCTAAGAGGAAGAGGTGGGTCATCTCTACCCTCTACACACACACACACACACACACACACAGACAAAACACAAAGAATTCATACTTCACAAAAGATGACACTAAACATCAACCATAAAACAATTGAAAAAACAACTAAAATAATTATGTAACCAAAAGAGCAAAATGTTCAAAGAACACTTGTTAGCCTTCATTTGAAATCTTGTGATCCTGTAAAGAATAATCTCCACCACAGACAAGTCTATAGACTGTTTCCTTCACGACAACATTAAAAAAAGGTCTGTTTATGCACGTGTGGGCTCAGAACAGCTGTGAGACTTTGTTTTGGTGTCTCGTGAAGAATATAAAAAGTTGACCTTTGATCATAAAGGCGTGAGGGATACTTTGCAGCATTGTCATCCACATAACACCCTTATTAGCGTTCCTAAAAGAGGCATGAGGGTGTATTATAGATATCAGCTGATCCCACTGGACAAATGGATTGACAGTCTTCCAGACAGACGTCTCAAAAAAAAAAGACAGCGGAATGCTCTTCAACATCCAGTACATCAACTGCATCCATTTCTAAAACTGATAGCCATAGATATGTACAGGTAGATGCCACATTCGACCACTCCAGACACGTTGACGCGTCATCTTGGAACGGTCAATGTGTCGTCACTCTCAATAAAAATCAAAGAGTTTCAAGAAGCAACAACCTTGCACAACCTCTGGGTGTAAAAGCGGCCGACATTTACATTCCTGAAGAAATTGAATTAACTTTCACAGGTTGGTTTGTATTTTTAATATGTATTAACTCAATATTACAGGTTTTTAAACTATATTACCTTTTGAATGTTGTGTTAGTTAATGGCTTCGTCTTGTTGTATTGTGTTAGTTTAGCAAAATCATCTGCCATAGAAACAGCCGCTAATAGGGCATCTACCTACAAATCTATGCTGATAGCTACACCTCTAAATTCTAATTGGATGCTGCATTGCTTGAGTTAGGCCACTGAATAAATGTAAAAAAAAAAGAAGTTAATTTTCACTTCTTGTCAATAGAATTATATTATTATAAAAGAAAAAGAAATCATAATTCTACTAATAAATAGTTATTCTATTTATTGAACTGGTGCCTTTCACTTTCATGATATTACTGTTGCTGTCATTTTAAGAGCAATAAATTAAAATGGGTCTGTGTGTACAGTGATTTTACTTCGGTCAAGGGGGGGGGATATATAAGATCAAATAAGAATTATTATTTAATCTATAATTTATCATTCTGAACCTGCTTATATATTGTGCTTTTTGGAATTAGTGCCAAAAATGGGACCCATTAACGTTCTAATAAAAGAAAGGGCCCAAGGGCTTTAAATATTAAATCCACAATTCAGTTTGTGATTCTAGAAGTTTTAAGAACTGTAGGTTCTTTGATACATACAATCATTACATATTTAAATTATTGGTGTAGTTATTGATAGTTCATATGTTTTTTAAGCATTTTAATTTAGAGTTAGATTTTTTTTAAATAATATTTTCTATTTAATTAATTCAATTAATTTTCTATTTAATTTCATTAATATTTACTTTTAAGTTATCCTGCGGCCAACTTGGAAATTTGCTGAGGCCCCCTAGTGGGCCCAGCCCCCTGGGCAAGAACCACTGACTTAGTGGTTAAAAACTTTGACAAGCTCAGCTCCAAATCTTCCATTTGATCGTTCTTTTTCACAATCTTTCAATCCTTTGGTTTTGTCTGTATGTCCGACCCTATAGATCGTCCAAGCGGTTCGCCGCTCGCTTACTCTCTACTTCAGTTTGAGAGATGAGGGGGCAGAGGCCAGCTGTCCTCCCTCAAGGAGCTGGCCTGCTTGTTGCATCTTCCACTCCTGTTCTGAAAGTCTCTCCTTTCCTGAGGTAAAAATAGCTATCGATGCAAACAGATGCACCAGCCGCTGTCTATCCACACACACTCACATACATCCACGGAATGACAGAATCTTCTAGAAGAATAAGCAAAAAGATGCAGCACTTACAATATGAGTTCACAGTCAGCAATAATAAAAGCTGGACATGTCCCTGATTAGAGTCGTCGTCCCTCACTGAGCTGTTAGGCAGACTATCAACTCCATAAGCAGGTCAAAAGACATGTGGGCCACCATAAAAATAGTCAACTAAATACAGGGTGAGAACCAGGCTTGCAAAAACATCCATCAAAAATTGTCCAAAAACACCATGGTAATTATTCAACAAACCAGCCCACCTGAAGAGGCTACGAGTGTGAATGGGGAAGTTAACAAAATATCTATTATAGCGCGGTTACATTTACCATTGTTTGGCAAATTTTCACGAGTGAAATCCATTCATTTCAACAGGAATCTACGAGATTGGGAATTTTTGTATGAAGGCGCAGATTTCGCAACGAGTTCAAATTGTTCACACAAATTTGCCACACTGACCAACAGAAAACTGCTTTGTTTTAAAGTAAGTTCATACATCACTACACTATTGACAACGGATCTTTTTTGCCAGCGAAATTTCACTCATGTGACCGCACTTTTACTGCGTCCAGCGCTTGACAAATAAATGAGCGTGCATATTTAAAAACAAACAAATAGATCTCCATTCACATGCAAGGATATTTCAAACACTTTAACGACAGCAATGATGCAATCAAATGTTCAAGATTGAGGGGGACCAGATGAAAACGTTTAAGAACCTTGCATTTTACTACTTAACCACTAGTCTAAATATTGGGGGTGGTGGGTTAGGGAGGGCATGAGCGCCCCCCTCAATGTCTATGGTGGTTTGGGCCTGTATACGTAAAAATACCCATAATGCACAGGCAAAAAAAGCGAAAACTCTTTCGTTCAGAAATAACTTTGAGTCCCCCCCACAAAAACATTATAGTTCAAGAAGGCATTACTTACCGTCCGTAGGAACTGTATCTCTTCATCTCCCCCCTCTCCCTCTGCCATCCTTCTCAGAGGGTTATTTGCAGCTCCTCAGGAGAAACCAGAAAATCCTTCTGTTTTCTCTTCAGTGTGTTTCAGTGTCTTCTCTCTCTTTCTCTCTCAGTGTGTGTGTGTGTCTGGGTGTGCTGGAGGACAGCATGAGTCCTGTAGCTCTCACGATGGAGTGAGAGAGAGTGACAGAAGATTCAGCGCTGCTTCTGTCTCTCTCTCTCTCTCTCTCTCTCTCTCTCTCTCTCTCAGTGTGTGTGTGTGTGTCTGGGTGTGCTGGAGGACAGCATGAGTCCTGTAGCTCTCACGATGGAGTGAGAGAGAGTGACAGAAGATTCAGCGCTGCTTCTGTCTCTCTCTCTCTCTCTCTCTCTCTCTCTCTCTCTCTCAGTGTGTGTGTGTGTGTCTGGGTGTGCTGGAGGACAGCATGAGTCCTGTAGCTCTCACGATGGAGTGAGAGAGAGTGACAGAAGATTCAGCGCTGCTTCTGTCTCTCTCTCTCTCTCTCTCTCTCTCTCTCTCTCTCTCTCTGTTTCCTTGCTCTCAGATTTTGTGGATGGTGCTCTACCTTCGTACACATTCACACTGCAACCGTATTTGCACAACTGGGCCACTCCCTTTGCCTAAAACTGATCCTCCCACAAGTCTAATGAGCTATAAAAGGAAAATGTGCTTGTGTGTGATGATGTCTGGCAGAAGAAACTAAGAACAGAAGATTCAACGCTGCTTCTGTCTCTCTCTCTCTCACGCTGCTTCTGTCTCTCTCTCTCTCAGTTTCCTTGCTCTCAGATCTTGTGGATGGTGCTCTACCTTCGTACACATTCACACTGCAACCATATTTGCACAACTGGGCCACTCCCTTTGCCTAAAACTGATCCTCCCACAAGTCTAATGAGCTATAAAAGGAAAATGTGCTTGTGTGTGATGATGTCTGGCAGAAGAAACTAAGACACACGCACATACTCAGCCATACGAGAAGCCTGAATTACATCAGAATTAATCAAATAATGACATTTGTTTAGTTTTCCTTGTGTTATTTTATGACAATATTTGTGCAAAAACACAGTAAACAGCTTGAACACAGCTGGATATATTGGGTGCATATGTGTGCTCAGCACGCACTGTCACTGAAACAGAATACAGACAGCGAATTAACAGCAAAACTGAATGGAATTTATTTCAGGCACTGCATTTGAAATCATTTTCAATATTTGAATATGAATGTTCTGTTTATATATATATTTTTAATGCAAAAACACAGTAAACAGCTTGAACACAGCTGGATATATTGGGTGCATATGTGTGCTCAGCACGCACTGTCACTGAAACAGAATACAGACAGCGAATTAACAGCAAACAAAACTGAAATTTATTTCAGGCACTGCATTTGAAATCATTTTCAATATTTGAATATGAATGTTCTGTTTATATATATTTTTTTAATTTAGATATTTTTTATTTAAGTTTATATATATTTTTAATTTAGATATTTTTTAATTTATGTTCTGCATATAACAGCAATTATATTTAAATATATTAATAATATATAAATTTAGTTTAATAAATATAATATACACTTTATACAATTATATAGAATATACAAATAGTATATAATTGTATACAAATAATTCATAATAAAATTGTATTAATGAAAATTAAATATAATTTGGTACAATTAGGGTACCAATGATTAGAATACAAATAGCTAAGTGCAGGATGAGGCAGTTTTGCCAATATTTGGGTGCTGGAGAATCAGAATTCTCTCAATTCCTTTTTAGTATAATGCTGAAGGATGACTTTTGTCTACTGAACCTTCGCTTGGAAATACAAGAGTGGTACTGAGTATACATTATGAAATTACATTAAATTATACAATATACTGTATAAACATCACATTAAAAATTATGTGACACCGGAGAAGGAACAAAATGTAAATGATAAAAGCAAAATCAACACAACAGGGCCAGAAGGCCAATTTAAAAAATCTAATCAGAACAGACAGACAGACAGACAGACAGATAGATAGATAGATAGATAGATAGATAGATAGATGTGCAGCAGAAGTACAGACAGATAGACACACAAGGTAATTACATTTTCAATCATATTTCCCCTTTCTGCATCCAGACACACACAGACCACCAGTCGGCTAGACAGTCTGACAGCTGCATAAGCAACACCCCCCTAAAATTACTCTAGGAAAATACAGCCAACGTGCTGCACCCAGCCACACACACTCACATACACACACTCTCTCAAACAGGCCAAAAACACATGCAAAGATGACAGCTGGCATCTCTCCTCACCTCCACAATCTCCATCCAAGTGTCATCTCTGAGCGTGTCCCACCTCTCTCCTAAGTCCAACTGCAACTACATCTGAGTATGGAGCAACAAGGATGCTGAAGGATTTTTGGGGGTCTTGGCAGCCGAGGACTGAACTTCAGAGAGCATGCTCAGACAGGACGTAATGAAGACCGCGAAGCCTAGTGCATTGGCTCAGGTTTGCTGCGTGCTGTCCTGTAGTCATGTGAAGTGACCGCTAGATGGAGGCGTAGCATCTCACAAACTCACTACGGAAATAAAATTGAAGCAAGAATTATTTGCAGTAGCCTACAGACTATATTTAAATGTGAGATAATGTATTAGGCTACTATAGTAAATGACACTAATGCACAATAACATAATACTCTTTATTGATAATGAATTAGCCTAACTGCTTACTTACACTACCATACACTACCACTACACTACCATTTAATAAAACGCTGCCCGATGGTATTCATATTCTGCACTTCAAAAGAAAAAAAAAACATAATTAGATATTAATGACAGTACAATTTAAAAAAAAACATGAAAATCAATGATATTTTAAAAATATCAATGAAAAAATTACTTTAGTGTCTCAAAACAAGCCCTGTAGTGTAAATTTAGTTTATCAAAACTTCCATTCCAGTGTCCTCCATTTCCAGTTGGTAACGAGCTTAACGAACAATCACTGTTTGTTTGTATATATATATATATATATATAGATATAGATATATATATAGGCTATAGGCTATATATATATATTTTTTATTTTTTTATTTTTTTATTTTTTTTTAGATTTTAGCATGTAATGGATATGACAATGTTAATGTATTTGGTCTTGGCGGAATAGATCTGCTATGCTGCTGCTGCTGAATTGCTGCTTCTGTTGGTTATTGCTGTATTTGTAGATTATTGCTGTTGCTGCTGCAAGTACAGGAACTTGCTATTGCCAAATGCCAATACATTAGCCAATATGGTGCTGTAAGTATTTAAAGTGCCCCTATTATGCCATTTTGAAGGTTGCTAATATTGTTTTAGGAGTCTCCTTAAACAGGTTTACATGCATGCAAGGTCAAAAAACACTTTAGTTTTCTCAAAAAATAGATTTAATTTTACCTCATTTCTAAATGATTCGTAAACGACTCGTGCCAAGCAGTTCGAAGAATCAGTTTCTCTAACCCCCTCCTTTCCGTGAGCCCTCACTGCTGTGATTGGTCAGATGGCGCAGTCCCTTGTGATTGGTCTACCGCGTACAGCGCATGTCGGAAACGAAACGCCCATTGCCATGACGGAATGACAGCCCTTGAGACTTGTCAATACAAAAAAAAATATGGTATGGATTGTACCACTTAGTAACCTTACCAATTCGAGCCGGAGTCTGATGATGAAACGGTTGAAGTGGCTGATCGACAAGAGACTGATTCGCAAGCACGACTGGAGCAGGATGTTTCTCAGTGGTAAGTGTCAAGTGATAGCAAGTTTGTGGTAATTATAAGATGTGATAGCAAGATGTTCCTGATGTAGAACTTAGGCGGACATTATGCAAATGTTTGACTTCATGACGTACAGCCGTAACAGAATAAGATTCGAATTCCTGACGACTTGTTTAGGCGATTGCGAGCCGACTCTTTTTTTTTATATATACAATAACTTTATTTATCGTGCACTGTCGGCTTCACAACTTTGCAGATAGTTTATGTTCACATACAGCTACATGACACACTGCATGAAAGGTAATATTCGAAAAGGCATAATAGGGGCACTTTAAGACATAATGCTGCACAAATAGCATATAAAATAACCCGTAGCAGATCTATACAGGTGGAGCTGGGGAAGGTGGAGGGTTTCAGAGGAACTCTGAAAGCACACTGCAATGCTCAAGCGAATGCTAACCAGCCATTTAAATGTAAAGCAGCAAGCTCATTGGCTGTGTATGCAACATGAACCAATCAGCTGGTTACAAGTCATTTAATGCTAAGAGTATCATCAGTTTACATTAAGGACCCATCAGCCTGCACCATCTAGAGTTTCATGACAGAACTTGGTATTTAAATTTGTTTAAAAAGTTTTCGCTGTGACTTTCATTTTGAACACATTTCGAGGAGACTCGGTCAGCTTTATATTTTAAAACCATGAGAACTTATTTTTTTGTGAAAAGGTTTGCTTAAAACGTGTGCTTGTGCTATCTTTCTTTAAAATAAAGGCTACTTTGTTTCATATTTTATAATCTAATGCTATGAAATTCAGACCATTTTAAGTGTGGCTTTAGTACAATACTTTTTCAGGCTCTTCTCATCAAACCACAAAAGAAAGACTGCCACAAGCCTCATGTAATGAGCAAATTTGTATCTGTGAAGGAGTGTGAAGCCTTATAGATAAACCTGGCTACCACAGACGCTTTTCTCTCACAATTATGAATAAGCTACACCAGGGCTGTGTGCGGCTGTGGAATGATGTGTGTTTGTGGCGAGTTCGAGGTTGTAAGGTAATCAATTACTTCCATGACTTGCTTGAAGTACAGATTCTTAGAATTCCTCCCTCATTGCAGTGCCAGGTACACCAGGATCTCTTCCTCTCATAGGTTTCCCAGAGTCGGGCTGTCAGCAGGGAATCTCAATAACAAGTACAGCAGACACTCCACAGACACAGACAGCAGGGAGGTCTGCTTCTAGGGTAAATATAAGTTGAGGGGAGGGGTGGGTTTGGTCTTGAAGAAAAAAAAAACTGTAAAGGAGGGATCATAGGGGTCGAGGTCATAAAGAGAGAAAAAAATGAGAGAAAAAGAGGAAGGATAGAAAGTTGTTAATAATCAATAAATCCAAGTCAAACAGAACAAAGTCATTTTATGATAGATCTATAATGCAAAGATTACCTTTAGACACAGGGCTTGATCAAAAGAGAGAGATAAAATTAATAACAAAATAATCGAGTCAAAAGGTTTGAAGGGGCACTTTTGCATCAATTGTTTAATTATTTATTGATTGTGTAAGCAGCAAGCTCATTGGCTGTGTATGCAACATGAACCAATCAGCTGGTTACAAGTCATTTAATGCTAAGAGTATCATCAGTTTACATTAAGGACCCATCAGCCTGCACCATCTAGAGTTTCATGACAGAACTTGATATATATATATATATATATATATATATAGTCGCCATTTATTTTAAGTGTTTCACCATTTCACCTTGTAGCTATTTTTCCTCATCACTTGAACAGTTCTGCGCTAAATTAATAAAAAAAAAAAATCAAAACAACAGTTTATTTATATCCCATATTAAATATAATACACAATATATTATTATGTATTATATTTAAAATGGGATATAAATTAATACAAATAATCTGAGAGTTCTTTAAAACAGCAAATAAATCATATTAATATTTGATGTTTGATAAGTTACCACAGTTTTTTGCCATAGCAATAACCATGGTAACAATGGAATTTTGGTGGTTACCATATGGGAAATATTTGCTAATTTTGTGCTCTGACTAACCTAACAGATGAAGCAATTAACAGCCTGTCTAGGCTTGATAGAACCAGTTTCTAGTTTAAGTAATTGAGTAAACTGAGGGGACAATTCAGTTTATTTTCTATTATTACCTTAGTACCAAAACTGAAGGCAGATGATGGGTGCCGATGTGGTTTCTTCAGTTATGCAATCGCCATTGCAGAATTTGCATCAAGAAACTTACTGAAGACATGGTCAAGAGCAAGAAAAAAATATTTACAGGAGAATACAAGTCTAGCTTCAGCTGTTACTGACAAAAACACCATTCACTCTCAGAAATAACTCTGAACAATAAGTTCTTCCTTGCTATTGGAACGTTTTAGGCTAGTTTAACCATTTTGAGGAAGTAAACAAAGGTGGAGTGATGAGCAAGGGCCCTGTTGCAAGTTCATTTGTGGTGAAAATGAACTTGGGTTGTTGCAGATGCTGTCGTGCTTTGTATCTTTTGTCTTCATACAAAGCACGACAGCATCTGCAGCAACCCAGACATATATGTGTCTCCTTTAATACAGAACAGGCGGCCCACATTTCACAGAATTGATATTCTAGGTGTCATTCTGAAAGATGGCAGTTGATTCATTCACACCCATCCTTCAACTGACAGAAGCCCCCCTCGTCTGGCTTGTATGAGAATCCCACCTCTGTGTGAAAACACACTCACACACACACACACACACACTCACACACACACACACACACACACACACACGGGCACAGGTTCCCACAGAGTTTGCATGCAGACACACGCACGAACACACATGCAGCAGTCTTTCCTATCATCTCCCCTCTCCTCCATCCTCAACAAGGCATCCTTTCAGTGTCCTGCTCCAGCTGCATGTGGAGGGATTCAACCCTGGAGACACTACCTAACTGTTAAAGAGATAAAGAGAAGGGATGAAGACGATTAAAAATGGATCCAAGGCTAACAAATGAACATACAGCAGGTACAGACACGCAGCTATTTCTTAGGGTGCTCTGTAGGCGGAAATTTGTGGAAAACACACCCGAAGGCTGGCTCATTTACCTGCAGCCTAAAGGCAAGGAACCTGTACAGACTAAAACAAAGCTGAAATATGTGTAAAACACGCATGTAGGAAGCTAATGAGAACAAACGTTGGTCTTTTGGGACTGATTTCTCATTCTGATGTCTATTTGGACACTGTCAGTATTTAATCAGCCTTCCAATGATTTTTAATTCGTATTACTTACTCCTACACTCTTTCGAAAGAGCTCAATCCCTCCCTCTCTTCTCTCTCGCTCACTTTTTTCCCTCTCCCTCTGTTACACATGCACACAGATGACAGTTCCCCTATCTGTCAGAGCCAGTGCCTGTATTTCAAATAGGGACTTGTTTGTATTGAATTCAGTTAGTTGTTTGTTGTGATTATGCAGAATGTGACAACTTTTTGAGCCTTCGGTTCTACTTTTTTCATTTTTAATGCACTATCATTGAATAGGGGATCTTTTATTTATTGTTTTGGTTAACTCTGTGCCCTGTGGTTCACGTTCTCTGGTAATATTCAGAGAGAAAGAAAACAGGGGGTGTGTGTGAGAGTGAGTGAGTGAAAGAGAGAGAGAGAGAGAGAGCGAGCTCTGAGCCACAGCAGCTGGTTTTCAGGTTTTAAGTTTTGACAGCCGTGACTAAACAGCCACTGTTCCATCCCAGCCTGTAAGAGGTCAGTTAGTACCTCTGGCTGGAGGAGAGAGACTGCAAGATACCCGATGGGACAAGTAAGGGTTTAAGCAGTCCGGGGGACACCAACAGGACACCGGTAGACAAGATTTGGCATCATGAATCGCAAGGAGTCAAAAAGGTACACACTTTTGACTGTCTTTTCAATTCTGACTGTGCTTTGACAGGTCTCCATGCTCTTTAGAAATGATTTGATGTTGCCTCAATGCAAAATTCTGCTTTAGTTCTTCGTGTCAATGGGTTTAATGTGCATTTGAGGTTTGATAAGTCTGTCTGTGCCTCATTTTGCAGCGCACTGCAAAGTGATCACTGTGGTTGTCTGACAAAGCTGTGGTTTCTCCTCATGTTCTTTAGAACTTTGTGTTTAGGTTTCAGTTCTCTGCGAGAGAGACAGGCTAGTTACTCTCAAAACGGTTAAAACTGCACATTCATCATTCAGATTCTCCCTTCGGGGCTCAGACTAGGTTTGCATTTGCAAGACTGTGTAGATTCACATGTGTATGCTGTGAAGAAGCAGTGATGCTTGTCTCTGATCTTTAAGAGGGGATTTCGCACTAGGGAGATAAATTGCTTTTGACCTAGTTATTCTCCAGTGACCTGTTGTGGATAGAGGTATGTTCACTTGCTGTGTTTACAGTACATAAGAAGCATTAGCAGGAACATAATGGTTGGTGTTGTGAAGACACATTGCTAGTGTCAGCTCATTTAAAACTTAATCAGGGAGTTAACCAACATTACATATGGAGTCAGATTAATATATGTGATAATACTATATGATGTGAGAGTGTCAGTATACATACAAACTCTGCCTGTGTATAATTACTGGTATAACTAGATCAATGACATGAACCTACATGAGAACGGTACAATCGATAGTTCTGACTAGGAGCTTTTGGGGGCGTCTCTTTTGTGCACATTATCTCAGAGGTCTTATCTGATTGCTTGGAAATGACAAACTTAGCAGCGACTACAGTGATGTTATCAGCATAAGTACATTACAGCAAGTTTTTGCAAGCATGTAATATTTGATATTTAACATTTTATATTTCATATTCAATATTCAAAATTTAACTAATGAAATATTGAATATTAAATGTATATTAAATATTTGCATTTAAAACTAAAACTACATGAAAGTATTATGATTATGATAGCTTATATAGACCTATACACACACACACACACACACACACATTTAATAATAAATAATAATAAATTAAATAAATAATAAATATATAATAAATAATTATATAGTATGATTATATATATATATATATATATATATATATATGTTATATACAAGATTGATGTTATATTGTACAGTTTAAAACAAATGAATTTAGAATCATTTAAAATTCTTATATATAAATAGCAGTATTTGTCAAATATAATTTTTTTTTGTCGTGTCTGACATCTAGAAGTACATGGAGCAGAGATGGAGAGGGTTGCGGATAGACTCATGGAGGGAGAGATAGAGAGATGGTGGGCGACAAACAAGGCCTTCAAAGGGCTCTGGCGTCAATTAATCAATTAACGAGAGAAAGGGGGGAATTTGCATGTTCCCTGACTATGTGTGTGTGTGTGTGTGTGTGTGTGTTTGTGAGCACAGAGAGAAAAAAGAAAAAGAGGGAGATGAGGAGAAAGCAGGAGGCAGGAGGGAGAGGGTTGGGGGTAGGGTAATGGAGCTGGAGATGTAGCCAGGAACTGGGAGTAAAACACTGGCTACTGTGGCAGGGAAGGGGTAGGGGGATGTTGGGGGGGATTTCCAAAGAGAAAGGAGAAGTTGTTTTCTGAATGACATGAATAGAGCAAAGGGTGCAGGAGGAGAGGAAGAGAAAGTGAGCGAGTAGGTGCTATGCATGGCCGAAACACTCATACGCTGTATGATTGCAAAAGTTTCATTGGATTATGATACTGAATGCCAGGGTGTCATGTGCGAATACAAACAAACCACACTGCTGTTGAGAAAAATCTTGCTCCAAACGAAATTCACTGCGCTAAAAACAGCACACTAGTTCTATAGGGGCTGATATATTTAATATTTTAGCACTTTTCACATGAATGTTTGTTGTAAAAAGAAGTGTGAAGGTTATATATATACAGTAGCATTAGATCAACAGATGTTTAATTATTTATTTTCGACCAAAATCCAAACTACAGAAGCCTGTTTCTGGTTTTAGGTGTGTTCACATTTGCTCTGTGAAATTTACTTGGGCAAAATCCAGTAATTTTAATAACTATCAGCACTTTTTGGAGTTTTGAGTGAGGGCGAAAAAGTTTCCCATGCAGATTTCGCACATGTTCAAGTTGGTCATGCAAGTTCGCCATGCTGACCAAACAGAAAGCTACTTGGTTTGAAAGTGACTTCTGTGTGAGAAGAGCTCAATCACTACGCTATTAACAATGGACCTTTTTTGCCCACAAAATATTTAATGAACGCACCTACAAAGTAAAAATTAAAACAGTTAATTATGCAATTGTTAAAAAAAAAAAAGTCAAGACAAAAGACAATATTAAAGGCTGGAATACATTAAATGACTTCAAGACTTCTGAACAGATTTAAAGGGGTCATATGATGTTGCTAAAAAGAACATTATTTTGTGTATTTGGTGTAATGAAATGTGTTTATGCGGTTTAAGGTTAAAAAAACACATTATTTTCCACATACTGTACATTATTGTTTCTCCTCTATGCCCCGCCTTTCTGAAACGCGTCAATTTTTACAAAGCTCATTGTTCTGAAAAGCGAGGTGTGCT
>NW_015644367.1:51850-52255 GCF_001515625.1 Sinocyclocheilus rhinocerous
ACCAATAAAACCCATTACAAATTAGGCATTTGTTGCATCCAGTGGGGACATAATTATGGATTATAATGACTTATACTGTCTTTTTACGCGTTGCGTTGCATCGCGCCACGTAAACATAAAACCATGTCTGCATTTGTGATCAGAGAAATGACAAATAACAAGCCCTACTCTACACTGCCCAATAAAATTGCTTTAAATATAAAAAATATAAAATATAAAAACTCTTTAAAATATAAAAAAACGTACTTACAGTCCGTGAGTCAGAACAGCCGGCATTGTAGTCTACTCTACCAGGATCAGGAAACGGTCCTCCATAAAATGTGCTGCACACATCTGAATATTTGGGTTGAAGTGTTCTGGAACAGTGTTGTAAATACAACTTAACCACTGATTTCGAGTCGTGTC
>NW_015644367.1:52639-64427 GCF_001515625.1 Sinocyclocheilus rhinocerous
GGGCTTGCGGCAACCACATGTGTCGACCCCGGGCTGGACTCCGCTTCGTCCACGGTGAAAGGCGATCCACAGCGTCAAGTTGTATTTTCTCAGCGACCAGCACGGATCAGCTCCAGGCATTGGAAGGCCAAACAAAGTAGTTTCGCTTTCACAACGAAGCACACAGCGCCTTCACGACATGGCGGCGGCAACAACAATACTACAGCGAGAATAAAAGTTACGCCTTCTTTCTTTGCGTGAACATTTGGGCGGCGTTATGCAAATCTTCCCACATAGTGACGTAGATATGTGGGGGCGTGTTAGAACGAGTTGTTTTAGGTAGGCGTGGCTGACTCTTAACTTTTATAAAGAATATCTCTTTGGATTTGAGACTTTAGTCTTTGCAACTTTACAGATCTTCTTTATGCACCAAGAGCTTGTAACACTCCAAAGAGAAAGGAAAAATTTAAATCGCATCATATGACCCCTTTAAAAATATTAGGCATCACACACTTGTTGACTGTAAATAGTTACAAAGGAAAAACTACATCATACACTTAAATGGTACACTCACACAGAAACACGTGCCTTGTTGCTAGGAGAGACGTGACAAATGAAAACATGTTTTCTAAAATAGGCTTGAAATATATCAAACATGTTTAATATCCTCCGACCGCATGGAATCATAGTCTGAAGCTAAAAATTCAGAGTCTGTGCCCATCATACACTACGAGATTTTCTATGAAAGCTGTCAACTCAAATCTGCAGTCTAGCTCTGTTTTTCTGCAACTATCATCGACTTGTCCATAATGTATATCCAGGGCAAAAATATGGGCAAAAATCTTGTATTCCAGCCAATCGTATCCTATATTCAAGTCAAAATATAAGACATAAAGTCACAACTGTGAAATATAAACCACAAATTCAAATTAAGAAAAAGAAAATCACATTTTTAAAACAGGTCAGAGAAACAAGTTTAGTTTTTTGACTTCACTTTTCAGCGTTCTACAATAAGCATACAGAATCTCAATATCTTTATATTATCATTATTGTATCGTGACCCAAATATCGAAATCACCTAGCTGATTCTACGCTGCATATAAATTTGCATAGACTTATTTACAAATTCATTTACATTAACCTAGTGCATTTTCCCTAATTTGTTTACTGTATGTGTGAGTCTGTATCCATGTGCATGTGTGCATTTCTCAGGCGTGAGAGGGCTGCAGAGTGTGTATTGTGTATTGTCATCAGCTGTAGAGCAGGTTGATGCAAATAAGCGAGAGAGAGAGAGAGAGAGAGAGAGAGAGGTGAAAATACGATGGGGAATTTGCATATTGAAGTCATGTCTAATATTCAGCCTGTCAGAAATAGAATGAACAGAAGAGAAGGAAATATGAGGTGTATTTTATGAAAGTATAAATTGGAATGCCGTGTAAAAATGTCTTCCTGGTCTACAAACTTCAACTGAAGTGTTTATGCTCTTGGCCGGGGTGTGGGGTCCTGATCTTAGTGGTTAGACTTGGTTTGCTTAATGAGGTGAGAAGGTAAACGTCAGTGTGTCTGTGCGCAGAGAGAATTGAAAACGAGTGTGCTGAACTGGACACTGATGCAGGAGGAAGGGAGAGAGAAGTGGTTGGGAGGGGTTTGGACATTCTAAGAACTCATCGCTACTTCTCTGCAGTCATGGCCAGCTTCCTGTTCGTGTCACTGCCGTCACAGACCACAATGATTCTTGCTGATGCTGTCAAAGACTCAATTCAACGTCCAACTCAGAAAAACACACCTTTAATTGTGAGATTATGCTTCATACTACTAAATTACGCAGCAGCTGTGAGTTTTATAGACTGTAACCCTGAAGTACAATGTTGTTGTTCTCTTTGTGTGGCTGACAAAAGAGAGAGCAAAGCAGTGAGACACAGATGCTTATCTACACTTTCTAACTGTCTCTCTTCCTGTGGCATTGACAGCCTGAATAGTGACACCTACTGTAAAGGGTGGCAGATATCAACACGCGACCTTACATATAAACATCAACATACTTGATCTACCGGTAGGGCTTGCAGGGTGCGAACAGTCACATACAGTATGTACACAGGCATGTGCTGTCCAGCAGACTTCAAGGGGAACCCATCGCTCTCAGGCATAATGTCAAAGGCTTTAGGGCATGTAAAAAAGGATGTTAGAGCAGATCTGAGTGATATTTCATTTAATCTCTGAAGTAAATGTACCGGCAGATTTCAATCTGAACAATTTAGGCCACTAGATTTTTATATTGTATAAAGAGTGGTGCATGCTTGTGTGAAACTCACAGTAAAGCTTTTGCTATTCCGTCACTGAGGACTTCTGAGGGGGCTTTAGCACAGCGTCATTGCTAGAGTGTTCTGGCAGGTTGCTAGGGCAATTTTAAGTGGTTGCTAAGGTGTTCCTAAGCAGTTGCTGGAGTGTTCTGGTAGTTTATTAGAATGTTTTTAAGTCGCTACAAGGGGGTTTATAAATAGTTGCTAAAGTGTGTGGTTGTTAGGGCATTTCTGGATGGTTTCTAATGAATTTCTAAGTGGTTGCTAAGGTCTTCTGGGTCGTTGCTACAGCATTTTTAAGTAGTTTTTGGGTGTTATGGCAGTTTACTAGGGTGTTTCTAAGAGCATATTACGGAACACATTAGTAACCGCCAGAGGCGGACAGTAACTAAGTACATTTACTTGAGTATTATTTTTTCTGGGAACTTTATCTTCACTACATTTGAAAGACAAATATTGTACTTTTCACTCCTCTACATTTCTATCAAGGTCCTCGAAGTAGGAAGTCGTTACTATGTAGCAGCTTTGAAAGTCAGTAGGTGATTTTTTTCTTCTCTAAAACGTGACTTTCTTTTTTTCAGACAGTTTATCAGTAATCACTCTTGTAGGGGTAATGTATTCTAAGTTGCTTCAGAAGTATTGCAAGTACTACTTACAACAATAAAACATTGCATTGACATAAGAAAGGAAATTTACTTTTGGTACTTAAGTACTTTTAAAAGCAAGTACTTCTGTACTTTTACTTGAGTAAAAATCTGTCTTTACAACTTTTACTTGTAATGGAGTAATATTTGACCAGCGGTATCTGTACTTTCACTGAATGGAGTTGAGTACTTTGTCCTCCACTGGTAACCGCTTAGAAACACCCTAGTAACCACCCAGAACACCTTAGCGACCACTTATAATCACCCCTGTAAACTGTCAGACCAATCTAACAACAACTAGGGTGTTTCTAAGTAGTTGCTAGGGTGTTCTGGCTGATTGCTATAGGCCGGGTATTTATAATTGGTTCCTAAGGTGTTCTGGATGGTTGGTAGTAGGGCTTTTCTAAGTGGTTCCTAGGGCATTTCAAGCAGGTTGCTAAAGCATTCTGTGTGGTTACTAGGGCATATCTAAGTAGTCACTGGTGTGTTTTGGCAGTTTACTAAGGTGTTGGGATGTTTTAGCTGGTTGCTAGGGCATTTCAAAATGGTTGGTAAGGAGTTCTCGATGGTTCTTGATGGCTACAGTGTTTCTAAGTGGTTGCTAGATGTTTGCTTATTCGCCCATGTCAAAAGGGCCCATGCCTCATCAAGTTTCTATGATATTCTTGCCCTTAAATGACTCATCTCTCTCCTACAGTATTAGACTATGACCATTTTTATGCCATGTGAATCCTTATGTCAGATCTGTGAGAAAAGTAACTGGACATTCGCATAAACAGACAAGTTAGGTGGTAGTATCTCTAGTTGCATGTGGTAATACTTGGGGGTAGGTTTTAGCAAAACAGAACATGTAGCACATTTCTCATGACCAGATTTCATCAGCTTTACATATAACCTATGACACACAACCAAGATCAAAGCCCTACCATCACTGCTGTGGTTTTCAATGTAACAATAAAGGGATAGTTCACCAAAAAAAGTTTCTTTCTTCTGTTACATACTTTGAAGAATATGTGCAACCAAACAGGTGACGGTAGCCATTGACTTCCTTAGTATGGAAAAAAATACATTGGAAGTCATTGGCTACCAGCAACTATTCGGTTACCCACATTATTCAAAATATCTTCTTTGCTGTTCAACAGAAATAGGAAACTCATACAAATTTGTGACAACTGACGGTGAGTAAATGATGACAGAATGTTATTTTTTGGCGAACTGTCACTTTAAGAACCAAAGATGATGTCTTAAACATCAACAAAACATTTCATAATATTAAAGATAAAAAAAAAGATCAAAATGCTGCTTAGCCTCGTAAAGATAAGCAGTTACTGCGAAACGTCTGTGGTCTAATGAGTGGCTAAAACTACGTAAACTGTCTGTTGCTATGGATTCTTTATTTTGTTTGTTTGTTTGCGAGAGCCAGTTTGAATAAATGCTTGCATCCATGCCCCAGTTGTACTGTTGATCACATGATGGTTGTTTGAATCCACCTGTACTTTGTTGGGACTGGGTTGAGTATTTCATTAGCATCAAGCCACGAAACTGCATTTCTTTCATGTGTCTTCACTCTTCAACAGCAGGAAGTCCCGTCAGGAGGGAGGGTGTGTGATAAAGTGCAGAAGACCAGTGCAGAGGAGGATGACATGCCCCAGTCCTCAGGAGATCAGCCGGGCTCTTCAAAGTCCTCCAGCTCACTCTTCTTTTCGCTCTGCCAGCCTGGATGAACTCATCCTCCGCTGCCTCCATTGCTTCGGTCAGTTCATCTCATCTCTATCTGTCTATCAATAAGCCCCACCCTACATGACAATCATTTACATCTGTCAGGTTGCTTGTCCTGTTTTCATGAAAACATGACCAAGTGTTGCCTTCCAGGTAGTTAAAGGAAGCACAGCTTACATCACTTGTCACAACAGAAAGTCATACTTCTCCCACATTCCACGTTCCTGGGGTTCTCAGCCCTGTCTCTGGCCTCATGTGCCCATCATTCCCAGTCTCCATGTGCCAGCCGGATTATGTAAGTCTGCTGAAGGACAGCAGCTCTTGTCAAAGAGAGAGGGAGAGAGAAACGGAGAGAAAGAGAAACAGAGGGAAATCTTTTGGTTTACTAGGATTCAGGGCCTGGGAATGTGTTTGTCCCTCTATGCTAATGAGACAAAGCCTGATTGTGTGCCTCAGTTTCGCAGGCCTGCCCTCTCTCTCACTTTCTCTATCTTTTGATGTCTCACCCCCTCTCTCTCTCATTTTTTCATCATCCCCCTTATGCCTTGTTTATTTATAATCTACTTGGCTTTTTATTACCCTAAGTATTTGGAGATATCGTCTTTTAAAATTCTGTCCGTTTAATGCCTACAAAATGGCTGGTAGGGACTACAACAAGTTACTTCCCGGGTTCGTGACATCACAAACCCAGATAAACCCCGCCCTCGGGAAAAGGCAGCAAAGGGGGCGAGGCCATGCTGCGCTGCTTTAGAGAAGAGGAAGAGAAAACTAGAGGTGCACGTAAAAATCTATTCATATATGAATCGCGATTCTGTCTTCTAACGATTCTAATGGATTCACAAGTTTCAAAATCAATGCTCTAAAGCAGCGGTTCTTAATACTGTTCCTCGTGTCCACTGCTCTGCACATGCTCTGCATCTCTCTCTCTCTCTCTCTCATTCAGGCCCATCGCCTATTTCTGAGGGAGGGGCTTCATAAAAGAAAGAAATGATCAGGGTGTTTCTGAGAGAAGGGACAGAGAGGGACATGTTAGACTGCACCTCATAAATACAATCAAGCCTAGAAAAAAAACAGTGAACCACCCCTTTAAAATAGTATTAAACTCATCCCACACTATTTCTGTTAAGGTGGATGATTCCTAAAATCATGCAGCATGGTGAGGAGAGTTGTGTTTTTACTTTTTTTAGTGATCAGATGTGTTTTTTTCAGCTGGCGGACAATAAAACAAGAGATAAAATTATATTGAAGCAGGAATCCAAGCCATACTTATGAAGGACTATATAGACATAGTCTTGGAGCTGGGCTCATTTGACTAGAAATCCCCAAGAACCACCCAGAAACATCGTAGCAACTGCATAGCAGCACAGTAAAAACATGCGAAACACCTTAGTAACTGCATATAAATGTTGCAGAAACCATCTTGTACCTAAATCTAAACATTTTGTTTTGTAGACTCAGATGGGAAGCTGATCAGAGGGACGCAGCTTGTCCATATGACCCTGATGATGCATAACTGGGTTGTGCCATCACGCATCTTCGCCCAAAAGCTGCTTTCTCTATATCCTCCTTCATGCACCAATACTATTTTTCTACCTCAACCTTAATCTTAATTGAAGAAGATTGATTTATGCAGCTGATTCCTGAAAAGCTGAGTTCATCATTCAAAGAGTAGTTTTAGGTTCAGTCTCAGCAACACGCAGCCTCGCATGGCTCTTAATCCCACTGACAAAGAAACAAGAGCTGCCCTGTTTTACTACTGAGTTCATCATTCAAAGAGTAGTTCAGTCTCAGCAACACGCAGCCTCGCATGGCTCTTAATCCCACTGACAAAGAAACAAGAGCTGCCCTGTTTTACTTTAGCCTCTTTATTGAGGGTGGATTATTTTCTCTGTGTGTAAGAGTTTGTAGTCTCGCTGTTATGTGGTTCCTCCTTGACTTGTGATAACATATAAGGATTGTCCTGCAGAGAAAAGGGGACAGAGGCGACAACAAATCTGCCACTTCATCAGGTTGGTGGATCCACAACATTCACACGTGCACCTAAAGATCCCAAAATTAATGAAAGGATTCATGTTTGTCCTCCGCGTCTTCTGTGTCTGTCTCATGCAGGCAGTGGATTAATCAGTTCCGAATAATGTTTGAGGTGGACCCTCTGTTAGAAGAAGTGATGGGAGATCTCTGGACTCTGGTGAGGGTTGAGGGAAGTGATTCACACTGTCAGCTCTTCAATACACCATACATGTGAGTGTTTTTCCATTTGAGATACAAATAGCTTTATTGGCATGGCAAAAAAAGCTTTCCGTCATTGCCAGAGCATTAGTAACTTTATATCTACTATAAGTACAAATTTTAGACACACTTGACTCAATTTATGCTTGGAAAAAAAAAAAAAACTATTAAAATTTTACAATATTGAATATAATGAAATATGATCATAATAGTCTGTAATATCAACTATAATTCTATAAAAAAGAATTATTAAATACTACAGAAAATGACACAAATTATTGACCAAATGTAATAAATATGTCATTTATATGTAATATCTATAATACAGAATTATAATAAAAAAGTATTTTGTTTTTCTTTATGTAATATGTGTGTGTGTCACACACATGCTTTACATATATATTACATTAAGACATTATAGAAAAATAATAAATCATTATAACATAATATATAGTAATAGTGATGGTATTAAAATAGAAATATTAAAATTATGATGTATATTATATTATTATATAATTGCAGTATATATTATTATATTGATATTATGATATTATAATTAAAATATTTCCAAATAATTGATAATATTAATAAAGTACAAATGGTTTTGTGTGCTATGTGACAAGCCTCTGAACAGCATAAGTCATTTTGACTTAAAGTGACTAGGGCTGCACAATTAATCGAATTTCTAATCGCGATTACAATTATGGATGCAACAATTACGTAATCGTTCAAAGCGGCAATTAATCGTTCAAAGTCCACTTATGTTATTCTGCGTGCTTAAGATGCATTTTTTTCTTTCTACATGTTATCTTAAGGGTTTTTCCCATTATTTTAATTTTAGTTTTAGTAGACTGTCTGTCTTTGTTTCTGGCTGTATTCTTGTCTTCACCTGTCTGATTTATGATGATCTGTTTGGTTTCTGTTTGTCCATCACTATGTCTGAAACCAGTAATCCTCCAGTGAATGTTTCCCAGACTCCCTCTCCCTCTGTGAAGAAAAGGAAAGTTTCACTGCTGTTTGACCACATGGAACCAGATGAGATGGCTGGACACCTCAGCTACTTGGAGTTCAAAAACTTCTGCAACGTTTCAGTAAGTCACTCACCCTGAAGGCTCATGATAGTTTCACTCACATTCTCTGACCAGATGTTGCTAGTGCAAACTGTGTTTATCTGATGGTCTAACCTCAGTATAGCGCTTTAGTGACGGCACAGACTCACACTGCTGAAGCTGACTAATAAAGCAACCACGATCACACCCGTTGTACTCATACCTGGACGTGTCAGTTCATATCAGAGATTCATATCATTATATCTTGCTGATCACATTTGTGAGTGCTTAGCACATCTAGATGTCAGATTCAGCCGTGCCTGTTGTTGTGTGTGTCATGTTAGTTTCTGGACTACCGCAGTTACGTGGTCCATGGCTCAGTGAGGGATAATCCAGCGCTCGAGCGCTCTGTCATGCTCTGCAACGGAGTCTCCCAGTGGGTCCAGCTCATGATCCTCAACAAACACACCTCACAGCAGCGAGCAGAGGTCTTCACCAAGTTCATTCATGTAGCACAGGTAATTACAAACGCACACACATTCAACCGAGCGCATCGGTAGGGTTCAGGAAATACAAATCACCAAATTACATTCAGTTTCTCCTGAGAAATTCATTTCTAGCAATACAATATAAACGTTTCAAGACATGAGCTCAGAGGTTGGTAAATGTTGGAATATGTGTCTGTAGAAAAATTGTCTATGAGCCAATTTCTCAATGAAGAACTACCCATAATCCTCCCAAAACCACATATATCAGAAAAACAACAACATACATACTTGTGTATATATACATATATGGGGCTTCTCCACACAGTAACTCTCCCAGATGTGGGAAAGACAGTGAAGGTAAACTCATCGGAGAACAATACATGTATCACATTGTCCAAAGCCCAAGATTTCCACTGCTGGCAACATTGAAACCGACGTTTGGCATTGGCACGATTGACCAAAGGTTTGGCTATAGCTGCCCGGCCATGTATATTGACCCTGTGGAGCTCCCGACGAACAATTTTGGTGGAAACAGGAGAGTTGAGGTGCACATTTAATTCTGCAGGGAGTTGGGCAGCTGTGGTTTTATGTTTTTTGGATACAATCCAGGTTAGCACCCGGACATCCCTTTCAGACAGCTTCCTCTTGCGTCGACAGTTACTCCTGTTGGATGTGGTTCATCCTTCATGGTGGTATGCTGACATCACCCTGGATACCGTGGCTCTCGATACACCAAAAAGACTTGCTGTCCTGGTCACAGATGCGCCAGCGAGACACGCACCAACAATTTGTCCTCTTTTGAACTCTGATATGTCTCCCATTATGTTGTGTGCATTGCAATATTTTATGTACAGCTGTGCTATTGCTCTGCTAATTCGACCTTCACACTCTGCTATTACTGGTGGAATGTGCAACCAGTGAAGACTGGCCACCAGGCTGCGCAAATATAGCCATGAAACCTCGAACACTACATTGGCCAGTGTTTCAGTTTCATTGTCCAACCCCTGTATATATATATATATATATATGCATGTATACACACACACGGAGAGAGAGAGAGAGCTGGTTTTAGCTTTTTCTTCCAGCCTGACCAACTAAGATCAGCTAAAGAAGTGGTCAAAACCATTTTAAAACCAGCTATGACTAGGCTGGAAGACCAGCTAAAACCAAGCAACCAGCTTAAGCTGGTTTCATCATTTTTTTTAAATTTTTAGCAGGTTGTAGATAAAACAAATAGAGTTGGAGTACATTTTACGAGAAAATAACATTTTAGTCTTTCTACTTTAAAATTTTAATCAATATTTTGCCATTTCATTGTATTCATTTCATTGTTATTTGTGGAATTTACTAGCAGTTTCTGAGTGATAATTGTTTCTACTGCATTTTTCAGTATTTAGTGACATTTTGTGACAAACTATATCTTTTCTATTCTTAAAATAAATGACCTATAATCAATAGTTAATATAATTAATAATCAATAATTGTTTAATCATCATTGATCACTGTGGCTGATTGACTGTTTTGATTACATCATTGGCAGTGCTTCATGGAATTCCTAGTTCATTAAATTTAGTCTTTTTTCAGTTTTTTAACCTTTCGCTTCTAATCAACATTTGCAATTAATTTCAGAGCTGATTAGTTTGGTTCATGGCTTTTAACTCTTTACTAAAGATTTTTTTTTTTAAATGCCTAAGGATAAAAATGATTTGTATAAATACTTCCGCAACCAAAGTCATTAAAATGTGAGCAGCCACTTTTGCATTATGTTGTGGATCTGAAAATGAAAGGATTGTACAGTACATGCTGAAATATGTATGTTTCAGTAATGCTCTGCTATAACGTGCTATCAAGACACTGACCTAAAATGTACTGTAGAGAGAGGCCCTAGCATGACAAAATATGTGGTTTTACTCCAGCTCTGCGGCAATTCATTTTTGAGGTTGCCTGTGATATCTGTCCGTGAGGTGTCTGACTCATTTAAAACATTTTACGGCATGACACTGAAGGCATGACGTTTTTAATTACAACATTCAAAATGATGGAAATTCATCAAATGGGTTGATGATCGACATCTATCAGGACATGCCAGTAAGACAGCTCACTTTAAGGATGCTGGACATTTAATGTTCAGACGAAACAATTACATCATGTGTGCTTTGTGTGCTGCCCTGCTTTTAACCACACAAACATAAATGTACGAACAAGATAACCCAAAGAAAACACCTAGAAAATAAGCAAATGCGTCAAATAATGTGGTAGTGAGGAAATCTGATATAAGTGTGCAGTCGAGAGTAATGTTCCTGTATTGGGAAATGGTTTGGGAGGACTGTTGCATAACTGTAGCTTACAAGTGCGTTTACAGGAAAGAGGATGTAAGCAACTCAATGTTGCCATGCATTCATAGAGAGAATGTAAGGGTACGATTCACTGCCTTTTTCCCATCTGTTCCTTTGAGCAGAAGCTGAGAGCCCTACAGAATTTCAATACTCTGATGGCGGTGATAGGAGGTCTGTGTCACAGTTCCATCTCACGCCTCAAAGATACAGCCAGCCTGCTGTCCTCTGATGTCACAAAGGTCAGTCTGACCCCCAGAATTGCTACCCACATCCTTTTTGCTCCCACGCAACTATTTTTACAAGAGCTTAGCCAATGGCATGATCATAAGCCACTGATTTTTCAGCTATTGCTGTATATTGATCTCTATATTGATTCTTTGATTAGTTAGAAACACCTGCATCCCAATATTTGCTTAAGAGGTCACAAAAAGTCATATACAATACATTTATATTCATTTCAAAAATCTCAAATTTACACGAAAGCTACTAGTTCACATTCTCCACATAAAAGCAACCCGAAGTGAATCATTTTCAGTTTTTTCAATGTTCAATATTAGTTTAGATTTTGCAATTGTTGTGTCTAGTAGAGACAAAGCCGCAGGAAATCTAGATTTTCCCCCAAATTCAGCGCAAATAAATATTGCAGATTCTTTGTGGGCCTGTTCATATTTAGGGATTCAAGCTCCTTACGCAAATGTTTTAGTTGGTGTCTTATTTTGGATGGAAAATTGAAATGACCGTCTTGTTGTTTGCCCTCGAGAAAGGTACAGCGCAAGTTGCTTCAGGTTGAACTTTTTTTCTGCGAGTAGGGTGCTATAAATCAAAATAAATAAAATAAGTGAATGGCATTTGGCAGTGAAAAATGGCAAAGTGGTGCTTGATTAAAAGTGTAAAATGGAAAAGGCGCATGTAACGTAGTTTGTAGATCGGGAAGAAGGAGGCGGGAACCGGCGAACATTCAAAGAAACTTTAATAAAATAAACAAAATAGCGCGACAGCCCCTCGCGGACGACTGTCGCGCACCAAAGAAACCAAAACACAAAA